>NC_080396.1:43850000-44150000 GCF_030265065.1 Corythoichthys intestinalis
GACCACTTCCCAGATTAGCTCCGTGGACAAATCCTAAAGATGCAAAATATAAGTCTTTAGCTCATTGGCTCCCAGCCTGCCACTCACAGCTAATTTATTGTACTGGGACGGCTGACATTAAATGATCATGCTTCAGTGCCATTGCCAGCGATAAATATCCAACGGCCTGGCAGCCAATAATCGATTGCAGTCAGTGGCACTGAAACATGATCATTCACTATTACTGAAATGTCAGGACTCGGCAGTGTACAAAAACAAAACTAATCATATACAGTGTGTAATGCCAATTTAAAATCCCATTATCACCTCAAGGAGAACTTTATAAATTCAATAGATTGGACATTACTGACCCACAACCCATAGTACTTCACAACCCATAGTACTTTTGTTTGTAAAATAATAATAAAAAAAAAAGCTCAATAAACCTTTTTAATCCCATTTCGCTGTTGGCCAGGAAGCCAGAGTCAATAACCGGAAGTGATTTAAGCAAAGGCAGACTTTTTCGCACGCAGCGCTCGCATCCGTTTATATTAATTGTTTTGGCGGCCAGAGTTTTTGTTGTTTTTACAAGAAATTCAATCGTTTTTATCGGAATAATCGTTGGTGTTGTGTAGGACATTGCTCCAAAACGAACACTGTGAATAGTAGCCTCTATAAATTTGAGTGGGCCATGCGAGTACCGTAATAACGCGCACCCGTGTACAACGTGCACCCGAAATTTACCTGTAAAATCTAGGGAATATTCTTGTACTCGTGTATAAAAACGCACCCAAATTTTAGCACCAATAAATATGAGTCTCGTGTCTTTAACTTTCATAAAGTAAGCGGTTGTAGAGAGTTTTAACAGAATTCACCTGCGGAACCAATGTTGGCAAGTTGTGTAGTTCCCGGGGTGAAGAGTTTAAGGGAAAAAAACGCCGCAGCATGCAAGACATACGTTGTTACTTTGTGAGTTTCAATGTCAATAAAACAACGCGGCTTGGCTCAGTGGTTCGACATTCCTCCTCAGACTCCTGTCCTAGCTCGCCGCACGGTCAACATTTATACGAAACGGATCGCCGTATACGTTCTCTTCAAGACAACATGGCCGTGTCAAGCCGGCATGTTGCGACAACAAGGTAAGAAAAATGATGGTAATAGAGGAATAGTACAATAAAAGCATTTTAATTTTATTAGATGTGAAAAATATCATCATGAAAACAATTATTTACAACATGAAAGTTGATTATTATATCACTGTCGTTCGGATCAGGTAATATTGTGCTGGTCCATGCTGCCACGAACATGAATCCTGATGAATCTGTCTCCATTCCTGTACCTGTGTATAACGCGCGCCCATGATTTTACAAGTGCATTTTGGGAAAAAAAAGTGCGCGTTATATTTGGGAAGTTACGGTAGTTTGTTGTTCGATCAAAACATTTTACTGAATACAAATGAAGTGTTTCCAATGAAGAGTTCCTGACAATGACATTGGAACCGAAGCAACAAGGCGTTAGCCTGCCTTGTTGGCACGTCCCCAAAGGTGCAACAGTAAAAATAACAATCTCTATTCGTGTTCTCGTGTAGAGTCGAAAGGCGTAAATGTAAGATATTAACAATTTAGTAGGTGCCCAAGATCTGATGGAAATGGAGCAAAACCCAATGTTTCTGTCTCGGACTCGTGATGATTCTTCCTCACATTTGAGTCTGTATGGTAGAACTTCTCCGGAATCATTCCTTTTAGGACTCACTTCCTCCTTTTACCTCTGATCAATTTCGTAGTCAGACTTGTCTCGAGTAATGTTGTCCACTGACTTTTATGCTCCCTGCTGGAATCCTTCCCAGTTGATACGTCAACGGTTTCGACTATGCAGAGGCAAACCGCTACAAAAGTTGTTTTTCTGCACAATTTTATTAATTATGGATCTCTGCGAGTCTTTAAAATTGATTTTAGAGTACTTTTTGACAAAATTCAATAATTTAAGTAGTGTGAAAAAAAATTGTGACAGTGGGACATGTCTAGTTTTCTTAAAACTTGAGTTTCTAGCGATGACTTGGCAGTAATACAGAAGTCACTTACCGTTCGCAGCCGGTATCCAGACAGTCTCCCCTGGCTTGAGTCCACCAGGTAGAAGAATATAGAAGATGCCATTTCCTGAAGCTGTTGTAAGACATTTTTAGTGGAAGGGAAGGCTGTCACCTGTGATGTGAAAGGAAACAAACAGAAAACATGACTCCATAGCTGTAATCGATTCGTACCAATGTGTAGTCAGACCTTGTACTGGTTGTCTACAAGTAGTAAGACTTTGGCGTAATCCTGGTCCATGAGCGGAAGCATGAGTGACTGAAGTATCGGCTGAGCAAGGGCTGGTGGTGCAACGTGGCTCTTCTTCCCAAAGATGGGGTTAAATACATGGAGTGTGGTCAAGCCGGAGTCCTGGTGGGGAAACAAAAACCCTTAGAAAAAAAACAAAAAAAAACCACATGATTGGAAATCGTCCCGATCATTTTCTTAGACTCGAGTGTCAAAGATGGTTTAAATGGTTTTTAAAATGCATGTATTATTTATTTTCATTCATTGGCTGGCAATAATTGTTCGATTATTGTCAGCCCCCCGTAAAATTGAATTGGACATCTATCACCGTCAATGGCGGTGAAACATGATAACTCAATGCCAACTTCCCATTTGAAATGGAAATCAAGTGACTGACTCGCAAAAATCTGTGATCGGGACATCATTAGAAATGACACAGAACAGCATGAAACATTGGATGACGCGGGATTTACCCGCGGGATTAACCCTTTCAGACATGGGGAGATGCAAGGGCATAGGTTTGCATAGGAACGGTAGGGACGTAACACTAGCAACTTTTCAGGATGCTCAAATTGCCCCCACCAACTTTTAAGCAACCCTATTTCCTATATAATGACTTTAGTTATACAGGTCATTTAGCTTGTCTTCCCATATGTTGTAAGGATAAAATTGACCCTACCATTATTAAGTGAATTCTTTTCGTACCTACATTTACCCCTTTTCACTTGCTGAATGTGTTGTTCCATTTTTCCCCCTCAAACGCACGTTTGATTGGCTGATGGCTTGCATTCATTTAAAATATTTTTAAATAAATGTAAAAAATTAAATACATCTTCATTTGCAGCCTATGCAAACATTTTTTCAGATTATCATACATTAATTATAGGTGAGGTTAAAAGTTATTTTTTAGTTTTTTACCCTAACTAATAAGTTTTGTCATTTATACTTATTTATTTAGACAATGTTGAGTGGTCTTAGGACAAATGTTTATTTTGTGCATTCCTGGATAGTTAAAAGATCATTAACAAGTTTGTATTTATTGTGTATGTTAATATAATTTATGTTCAAATATTGTAATTTAAATTTGCTAATAAAATACAGACATTTATTCTGGTAGTTTTCAAAAGTAGTTTTTGAAAACAAAGGTTTGAATCGAATGGTGTATCACCTCAACCAGTATATAAGTCAATACATACTTATTTTTGCATTGATCTTTTTGCCTATCGATTAATTAGGTTCATATTCATGAGAAATGTAGCCCTGACCCCTGTCCAATGTGGACATGCAGTTTATACTGTTATATAGTCCCTACCAATGTTGAGACCAAACCTAGGCCCTTAGGGAGATGTACCGGGAATTACCCGGGTTGGACACTCAGATCTGTCCCGTGTTGTCAATTCGGCCCTCTCTGTGGGTGGAATTTTATAACCCAGATATTACGTCAGTTTTGGTCGGCATCGGCAACAAAATAAACCACACATTCAGCAATTTAACGTCGTTGTTTCCAGTTCAATTTTGCTATCTTTCCAGTTTGCCATGTTTATAATTGCGATGTTTGTGGTTACCGCTTTTAGTCTTACTGCAAAGAAAGAGGAAATGACAGCCTGCCATGATATTTACGTCATCAGCCTTTGTGCTGAGATCCGGGAATTAAACGGCTGCTTTCACACATGCCGCGTCCAGGGCAAATCCTGGACATTATACGAGGACACGAGACGGTTAATGTCCATGTCAGTCGACCCAGAAATTGCTTTCAGACATAAGGGCTACCCATTTAAATCCCGGGATTTAACTGGAGTTCAGCCTATGTCTGAAAGGGGCTTTAGTGGCATACCTTGTCTTTGATAAGTAGTGTGCACTGTGGGGGGTGAGGGAAGTGAGCAGTGGTCCGTTGCACCATGAGTTTGAAGGCTGCATTGGATGGGACGTTCTCAAGGTAATGCCTCCATAAAATAGTGCCTGTCTTGCTGTCAATGCCGAAGAGCTGAAAAAGAGCAAGCAACCTCATAAATATTCAGACATTGGTAAATCTTAAAACGGCACAAGGCAAGTGCGAAAAGGACTACCTTGCCAGACGCAGTGACCATGACCATCATTTTCTGCAAGTTGAATTCGTCTCTGGACAGCGTCTCGATGCTCATGTCATTTTTGACTTGACTGCGAGGTTTGCGCGCATCATAGAAGAGCTTCCAGAGGTGAGCGATCCAAGCCTGGAGCAGGATGAGCTGGGAGGACAGCCGCTTCAGCACCATGGACATCAAGCCATCTTGACAGCATGCCGAGAGCAGACAAGGTTTGATGGATATAAGGGGGATGCCACAATCAATCAACAACTATTTTCATTGTCAATTAATCATTTAGAGACATTGTTGACCTAAATGTTTTCCACATCATCTTTTTATGCCTCTTAACAGTAAATGTTTATTAACCCTTTTTTAGTGTTATATGTGAGATGGAGCCATTTAGGATGCATCATTTCTATTCCAAACAACTGAACGGGGGGGGGGTGTGCTGAATTACATACTGTATTATAAAAATATTTCATTTTGTTAGTTTGTCTGAGAAACGAACATAACGGTTTAATTTGAATAAAATTATGAAAAAAACTTTTAAAACTTTATTTATGTTAAAAATACATAACCTAAATATTTTTAAAAATAGGAAAAACATTCCGTTTTATTTACCGGTACACTTAAAAAAAATTTTTTTTTTATCTTTTTTTTTTTTTACATTTTTGTTCTTTAAATTTAAATAAAAAAGGAAAAAAATAGTAAATATTCTCTTTTGTCCTTGATTAAAGCAGATGATCTTTGTTATGAATCAAAAATAGATATTGCTTCAGAAAACAATGATATAGTAACATAATATTCGTAACTGAACTTTCCTCAGTGAGTAATTATCGATTCCAACTCACATCTTTCAAAAATGTAATGCCCGGAGTAATATAACAGTAAATGACACGTGGTTTATATATGAGCTCATTTGTCGATTCATCGTAAAAATAATCGTTAATTGACGATCCAAATGATCGCTTGTGGCAGTTCCACTGGATATACACTACATGGTATATATGATGAAATTTCAGATAATTTGCTTTCACTCCATAGAGGACACTGATCACAAGGACAGAATAATTTTACCTTGAATGGCTGAATCCGATTGCAGCAATAAAATGGATAATAAAAGAAAGAGTGAAGCTACAAGCATTAAAGTAATTGAAAACTCCTTAAAGGTCCAAACGAAATGGAGGAGACATTTACCGGCCTTTTTGCCAAACTCTCCCTCCAGTTCCGCCTGCGTTCCTGTGAGGGGCAGATCTACCATTTCCATAGTCACCACGTCCGAAAGGGACTCTTCTCTGGTCCACATGACACGCCCTGAAAGCAGACATACTCATCTTCACAAATGGAAAGGATGTAATTTTGGACCCAACAGGAATGATATGTTCATAACAAAAAAATGTCCTTCCTTCAAAGCAAATTCACTACCTGGCTGTTGAATGAAACTGAGCTTGTGGTCTTCAGTCTGCACCATGACTCTATAGCCAACAGAGTCGTCCTTCTTTAGGAACGTCTGAACGTACAGCTGAAAGACGGAAAAGTACAAATGACAATACGATTCAGTGGGGGAGGGAATATTCGCTGTCAGCAATTCCATTTTAATTGAATTTGGACAGTGACCGAGTTAAAAAAAAAAAAAAAAAAATCCTCACCTTCTCTGGTTTGCCACTATTCGGCTCAATATTAACATTCACGGTTGTGTCAAGAAGTCTGCGCCCAGTTTCAGCACTGAACAAGTTAATGTTGCAAGCCTAAAAGAGAGGAAAAGCGATAACTAGGAGTGCACCGATCACAATTTTCTGGACCATCACTGATTATTAAAACGCCTGACTCGTGGATCTCGATTTTTGCCAATCCGTTTTTTTCATTTCAATCTTGTTTATTGTAAAACATTGAACATTACTTGTGAAACAAGATTTTTTTAAAACCCGCACGCAGTGGTTAGGGGGAAAAAAAAAAAAAAAAAATTTTTTTTTTTTCTTTTCAAAATACTAATTTACGATTTCCATTGCCAATAATTGAAAGCAGCATTTTGATTTATTAAAAGAAATCACAAGGTTTAGGTAAACTGTCTGCAGAAAAGATCGATATCTCTCAGTCTCAGTGTTTTTTTTCTTGCCACATTTTCATGAGTAATAAGGCCATTTGGCGGCAGTAAAGCAATTACCACGTTGTGACAACCGATATGTGGAACGTCAATACAAATTGACCTTCCCACATTAACGTAGCAAAGAGGGAGACTTTGCAATTGTGCACATTATGTTTGTGGAGCAAAAGTATGAAAATAGCCAACAAGTGCACTTACGGTATATACTCATATTAATGACCAAGCATGTCAGCGACTAAATGCTAGTGAGCTGATTTGGTCAATTGACACGAGCCGTGACCGGCTATCGGTGATATTTTAGTGATCGCCCGATCAACGATTACCCAATGTTTTTTTTTTTTTTTTTTTTTTAATTATTAGTTTTTGTAGTTTTTACTTGTGTTACAATTATAAATACATTTATAAATTATTACAATGTTAATAAAAACTAAATGAATCAAAGTAATAAAAACAAACACACAAGTTGCAACCCAAGTAACAATCTAAGGCCTGATTTATGCTTCTGCGTTCCGATGACGGCGGCGCAACGGCGTAGACCCTACGTCGTCATTGAGCAATCAAAAGTTCAGTGTCAAAAGAACGCGTTGCTCTGCATTTAACCGCCAAGCCAATAGAGGGGTGTGGCTTTGTCTGTGTGCGGTTTTGGGGGACTTGTCGAATTCCTTTAGTTTTCCCCAGGTCATAGACAGCAATGGCAACGGAGGTGGAATACATGTATTCGGAGCTGCAGCAAATCAATATTAAACATGTAATGTTGTTAATGCAAATTTTTGGGTGTAAGCGACACAGAAGACGTTTGAGAAGGTGTTTGAAAATGCCGGCGTTGTTGTGCTTAACCGGAAATAATGTTCTGAGCGGACCAATAACAGTCCTTTGACGTTCACGTCGCGACGCGTTCACGTGATGTAGTCCGGATTTAACAGTTAACTGCGTTAACAGTGTTGGTCTACCATAACTGCAACGCAGAAGGATACATCAGCCTTAAAAGTTGTTCTTTTTTTTCCCCCCATAGTATTTATCTCATTGACTGCCATTAATGGCGATTGACGTTCAATCCATTTTGACTGGGAGTGCATTTGTTCTCCCAGTCAAAATGGATTGAACATCTAGCGCCATCAATGGCAGCCAATGAGTTCTAGGACTGCCCTTTAAGGGTAAAAAAAAAAAACGTAATACATGCATGAATGTGTGAAAGCGTAAAATCAATCGGTTGGTGCAGCTGTGATAACCACACATGAACTCACCGTATTATTCTTCGGTGACATAACTGCAGCGACGGTTTTATCTCCAGTGGTGGAAAATGAAGCCAGCGTTGCCTATGAAATGAAGATTATACGGAGATTGAAAAGATCCAGAGACACCTTCAATTATGTAGAACGACACCGCAGGTTTAATACATACAGGCTTGAAATCTCTCAGTGTGATTATCTGTCCATTGTTGAGCTGGAGCAGCAGGTAATGGTCAGGACTGAGCTGAAGGAAGAACTCAGAGAGGGGAGGCCGGGAAGGATTGGGCTGGGTGGACACCAGCACTGGTTGGAAGTCTGGTGTAACGTCAAGTCCCAGTGACTACAAAGAGGGATATTAAAAAAAACACACACAAAAATTTCAAAATATGTGACAAAGAAGAGGAATTTATTAAGCCGAATACCTGTAGCGGTATTTGAGTCATCTGCGCCTGTGTATGAACATCCAGTGTGTAGAGAGAGGCAGAGGCAGGGTTGACACACGTCAATATTCCCTTGCCGACCATTGCACAGCTGACTTGAATGTTTGACAGCCAAGGCGCTTCGGCTGAAACCTAAACAAGCCAAAAAAAAAAATCAATATGCTTGACCTTTTCACCGGCAATGTCCAAACTGTAGATTTAGTGATCACAATCACTAAACTGACATTACCTGCTTGACTATCTCTCCATCCTCCACACTGTAAGTGACAATAGCAATGTGGGAATGAGGCAGGACTCCCAGAACATACACTTCTCCAGTTCCTCCAGAATATACAAACTGGTAATCCACTGTCTCACTGGAAAGAGAAAAAACAAGTAGATTTAGTATGTCTCATTGCCTAACTACACAATCCATAACGCAAACCTGGATGTAACTATCAGTCTATATTTATGAATCATTTTTGTTAAAAGCGCCAGATTAATGTTAATTTAGGTTTTTCTACTACCAATTCCACTCATAGGCATAATAGTCTACGAAAAATAACCGTTTCAGAGTATGGTTAAACTTGGCCCTGGTGGCCAAGTTTTGCACACCACTTACCGTATTTTTCGGACTATAAGTCGCACTTGAGTATAAATTGCACTAGCCATAAAATGCCCAATGAAGAGGAAAAAAACATATATACGTCGCACCGGAGTATAAGTCGCATTTTTGGGAGAAATTTACTTCATAAAATCAGCACATACAACAGATATTTCATCTTGAAAGGCAATTTAAAATAAAAATACAATATAGAACAACATACTGAATAAGTGTACAGTATGATAATGTTACATGATGCTTGAACAAACAAAATGCGAACGTGGCCGGTATGTTAACGTAACACAGCTATTAAGAGTTATTCAGATAACTATAGCATAAAGAACATGCTAGTTTACCAAACCAACGGTGTCACTCCAAAACACCAAAATAACATGTGAAATGATATAATAATGTGTTAATAATTTCACTCATAAGGGGCTCCTGAGTATAAGTCGCACCACCAGCCAAACTATGAAAAAAACTGCACTTATAGTCCCAAAAATACGGTAATCACAATACATCAATCATGATGCAAAAACTATGAGTCGTTACATTCCATTTAATTATGTTATTAACACACAAATATGTAAAGTACTTAAAACTAAGTGTTATTTTCCTTATTAAAAAAACATTTTTCTTTAGGAGGCTGGAAAAGATGGCACTCTTCATCGATTTCAATGGGGTACAGGTGCTGGATTTACAAATATCACCCTATTTGTAATAATAAATTAAACTTATATTTCATGACACAAATGTATCTCAATCATGATCAATTACTTGAACATAGTTACTCAACACCAATTACTTCTTTCCGATCAGCCAGGGCTTTGGTACCATCTGTGGAGCAGCATGGCTCGATGGTAGAGTAGTTGTTTTCCAACCAATAGGTTGTGGATTCGCTTCCCTCACTGTGGTGACCAAGTCAAAGTGTCTTTGAGCAAGATACTGAACCCCACATAGGTGAATTTTTCAAATGGATTTACCCCGCCATGTTATTTTTCTCCAAACTAATTAACACTTATTTAAAAAGCCATTTAAAACACATTGTACTGTATGCATTGTAGTGTCAAAGAACATGCATGTGCATTTAAAAAGTGTACATTTTTCAAGTGCAAATTGCAAATAGGAGGTACATTGTATTTACTGTAGTTCAAATATTTGAGGTTAAAGAAGTCTGGATGCAAACCTGTCTGGAAGATTTTCAATCCACTTTTGGTGACCATTAGAAAGGTAATGAAGAGACAAGGCAGTTTTTTTCATAACCGCCACATGCTTCACTGTTCCCTGCTGCCCAACTAAAATTGCTGCCTGGAAACTGAAACAAAAACAGACATCGTCAAACAACAGTACTATGCAGCACCGAATCGAGCTGTCCATCACCTGCCAGAGTCCAGCACCATCTCCCAATTCAAACCACCAACATTTATATCCCAGGAACGAAGTATTCGGCCATTTCCTACCACCAGCACAGCATCTGCGAAACAAAATAACATTTCACCAAACAGACTATAAAAGACGGAGCGTCCATTTAGGATGACCAAGTCACCTTGCCCATGATGGAGAAGCGCATTGATACTTCCCTCTGGCCCAGTCTTATCCACATGTCGCCAAACTGTGACAAACATGAAATTAGGGCTTTACAGAAAACAGGTGATTGCCAAGTCAAACAGTGGAAGTGTATGTTCAACAGACTGATTCAATACTCACAAAGTTCTCCAGTCCTGGTGTTCACTGCAGCAAAAACATTCTTCTCGGTTGCTAGAATCACTTTTTTGGATGACTGCAGGTGGGCATCAAACTGGGCGAAGCGGACATTCCCAATATATTGCTGTCTCCTGTTAAAAAAAATGTACATGGTTTGGATACTTGCTAATGATGAAAATGCAGAGAAAAATAAAGGAGAACTCAGAGAACTGTAGTCACATTTCTGAGATTTGTGAGGTTTAACCTCATTACCCAAATATTTACCCTAATTTTCGGACTATAAGCCGCAACTTTTTTCCCTCATTTTGAATCCTGCAGCTTATAGTCCTGTGCGGCTTATTTGATGATTTATTTGAGTTAATAGGTAAAACATTTTTTGAGAGCGGGATCATAAGACTGTCATAAGAACGTCATAATTATGACATGACACTATCATGGGCATTAGTGAATGCTTATGACAGATGTCAATATGTGTCATGTGGCATAATATGTCACTAACTCCCATTTATGTCTAGCTCAGATCGTTTACGTCCATTCAAAAGTGAATATTGGCTGGATGACACTAAGCGACATCAATTATAAGCATTCAATAATGCTTATGACAGTGTCATGTAATAATTATAACAGTATTATGGCACCACTATCCCAAAGAATGTTACCAAATACAATAGCTAGCAATTAATGAAACAACTGGAACAGTAACTGAAGAAATAATTAGCGCAGAACATGAATTTTGATTGTTATTTACATCTGTAGTGCCGCAAGTCATGCTAGGAGGAATGTTGGATGACAACAGTGTTGACAGCAGGTGGCAGCAGAGTGACTGTCTCCCCCAAGGGAGCAGTGATGGCTAAATGAAGATTTTTTAAACAATGAGGCATTGCAGCCAATTGGTTCAAAGCTTCATGGTGGTTCATTTGGTTTCATGACAGTCTTATAATGCCTTTGTCAAATGAAGTGTTACCAGTTAATATCTTTTGGTGGAAATATCCCATAATAAAATGAGGACAACTGCGGCTTATAGTCCAGTGCGGCTTATCTATGAACAAATGCCGTTTTAATGTCAAATTTGGTGGCTGGCGGCTTATAGTCAGGTGTGCCTTATAGTCCAGAAATTACGGTATTCACCTCTTCCGTTTCATATTACAAACATATACCGCACGTTTGATAATACAGTGGTACATCGACATATGATCGCTTCGACACACGATCTTTTCGACATCCGACGTAAAATTTGACTCGCCATTTGTTTCTACATCCGACGACATGCTCGAAATCCGACGACATGGCAGCACCGCAGACAAATGCACGGCGGATTTTCTTGTGTGACAAATCAACACAGGTTTCAGAAAAGGTTGGTACAGGTGGTGAAACAAGGAAAAAGTTGACGCTTACCTTCTAAATGAAGATGCAAATTATAGTAAAGTATGAGCGTCGGGTGGGCATCCGTGAAATGGCTCAACAATACATCTCCACGGTCCTCCTCCGACCATCGTTCGCCAGTCTTTATAAATTAAGATGACAATTCTTATTGTGGAAACATCTCCAAAGAAATCGCCAGCTGTTGTGCCACGTTTTTATCATTTATTTCACAACTTATTCAACACAAAACGCCTACTGTCTACCGCAATTGACGGTGTTCTCAAGAAAACATTGAAAGTGAAACTCTCAAGCTAACCGCTCGCTGTCTCTGGCACGTCAGCCCCGCGGTGCGTTCAGGTATAGCAAAAAACGTCCGCTACATTAGAACCCAATTCGTTATATTAATACAGGAATTATCATAATTATTTGTATTATATTATTCCGATTTTTATTTATAATTTGTTTTGCTATGTGTATTTGCCATTTGTAATAGTACCAGCAGTATTTATTAAGGATTTAGTGCAGGTTTTTGGGCTGTGGAACGAATTAATGGAATTATAATCTATTCCTATGGGAAAATCCTGCTCGACATACGACCATTTCGATTTACATACAAGATCCTGGAACGAATTGACTTTGTATGTAGAGGTACCACCTGTAATTTGTTTATTTGTTCTTCAGTTATCTTGAACACAACCATACAGACATACGGAAACGAATACATAACCCCCGCCTTCCGTAGGTTTCACCAACAGACGTAGGAAACAAAAATGATTAGTATACATTATAATCAGAGGTAAGGCATAACACATTACATTTACTGTTACATTTACTTGAGTATCTTTGAGAAAAATTTACTTCTATGAGTAGTTTTACTATGCAACTTCTTACTTTCACTTGATCTACATATTAGATTTTACTTTATCAGAGATACCCACAATGGCTCTACCAGTTTCACCAATGAGACGTCGCAACAAAAATCACATGACTCCATTATACCACAAACAAGCTTACAGTAGGGACTCGGAAGTCCTATGTTCACACCGGCCTGTTCAGTCACGTGGCGCCTCTAAAACACTGTGAAAAATAAGCGATTTCGCAGAGAGCGCGGCATTGCAGCATTAACATTAGGAGACAGTGTGGATTTTCCACTCTCTTACAGTTTTAATTTACACCAATAGACCACAGGAAACTAATTTAATGGTAGGAAATGTTTTCTCCACTAGAGAGTGGACAGGTGATGTTTAATTTTTGTACATTTTTGTAGTCGGAATTCAATGATTTTTGGGCATTTTTTGGCCTAGTATGGTCACGTAATAAGTTATAGTACTGTATATGAAAAGTTCTTATAGATGCTGTTGTGCTGAGAGAAAAAAATACCACTGTTTAAAATCAGACAATGTAGGCAGGTACTCACAACATTACTCCTCACTTGAATATTCTTTTCACCTGATTATTTTTACTTTCTGGATGACTGCTTTTACATTTACTTCAGTAATATTATTTTGAAGCAACACTCCATTTTTTTGGGCTATCAACCAACAAATTTGGTGGCTCTACTCACTTCTGATGATAATATTAGCAGTGTCAAAGAAGAATGTCTTGGCTAGTGAAGCACTTTGTATTTACCGTAATTAACACTATGTTAGGCGGCACGGTGGCTGAGTGGTTAGCACGTCTGCCTCACAGTTCTGAGATCAAGGGTTCAATCCCGGGCTTCGGCCTTCCTGTGTGGAGTTTGCATGTTCTCCCCGTGCCTGCATGGGTTTCCTCCCACATCCCAAAAATATGCATGGTAGGCTGATTGAACACTCTAAATTGTCCGTAGGTATGAGTGTGCGTGAATGGTTGTATGTCTCCTTGTGCCCTGCGATTGGCTGGCAACCAGTTCAGGGTGTCCCCTGCCTACTACCTACTGCCCATAGATAGCTGGGATAGGCTCCAGCACCTCCGCGACCCTCGTGAGGAAAAGCGGCATGGAAAATGAATAACACTATGTATGTAATTTAACAAACTTCAGCCAATCTTCAAGTGTCATTAGACAATTATTGATGATGATGATCATCATGATTGACACTGTTCAAAGTGTCACGATAGTATAATATATTTATATAGTAAAAATTTTAAAACTTGCATTTGTGAGGTAATCTGCCCAATAAAATATTAAAATGTGTATCAATCTTTCAAAATACACAGAATGGAATCTTTAAAACTATTTAAGGACCTTCTTTCATTCATCTTCAAAGCTGCTATCCTCCTGAAGGCCGAGGGGGTGCTGGAGCCTTTCCCAGCCAACTATATACCCTACCCACCGACGTCACAAAACCACGTGCTCGCTGTGTGGTTCCGCCCACTTGTCCGTCATTTTGTCTCTGTATTAGCATTGTTTTCAATTGATCGAGGAATTTAAAATGCATTTCATGGAAGACCCGGTGCTTTCTGATGCCGTAAACTCACTGGATGTGTTGCATAAAAGGCGTTATGTGGAAAAGCTTCGTTCTATACAGTCGCCAGATCCATATTTGATGCCCAAATCGATGTTTTTCGACCCACTGTCTTCGCCCTGTCTGCCTGACATCTGCTACGCTGATATTTACAATTATCTTGTCCACACAAAATCAGCCTATTCTCACGAAAATTTGAAAAACTTCAAGAGCTTGGAGGCTTATAAATACTTCGTCGCTGGTTGGGTCGTCCACGAAAATTTGGCAGGAATCTATCTTGTGCTTGGAAAGGTGAGTTACGAAATTTTCAATTCAAAATCTTTTGTTATTGCTAACATCCACTGTCAAGTCTACTGTATTTCATGTCGTTTGTCAATGGAGTTAAGGCTTTTAATGTTTATATGGTTTAGCGATAGCACTCTCACTACATACATTCGTGTATGTTGTCGGCGATTAGCCTAGCAATGATCTTAATTGTGGTTATTTGTCAGCCCCGTAGACGAGGCCAGTTTCTTTCACTTGGTACCAGCTAAATATTATTCAAAAAATAACGATGGTGGAAGAAAGGGAAGTCACAAACATCTTGAATTTGAAACTATGTCGTACTACGTCGTATGTTGTCGGCGATTAGCCTCGCAGTGATGTTAATTGTGGTTATTTGTCAGCCCCGTAGACGAGGCCAGTTTCTTTCACTTGGTACCAGCTAAATATTATTCAAAAAATAACGATGGTGGAAGAAAGGGAAGTCACAAACATCTTGAATTTGAAACTATGTCGTACTACGTCGTATGTTGTCGGCGATTAGCCTCGCAATGATCTTAATTGTGGTTATTTGTCAGCCCAAAACCCTCTAAGTATATCTTAAATGCATCTTACCGGATATAAAATGACTACTACATAGTCTGTGGTGATTTTTTGGTGCCCAGTTTTCACGTCGAATTGCAGCCGTCCATTTCGCTCTCTTTGGATCCCTCGGAATACGGTAAAACTTCAAGTCTCTCCTTCCATCTTCTCTGTTAGTGCAACCAACAGCCACACACGCCTTCACCATTTTGATTATTAATGTTAAGGAGCAGAAAAACACGCCGTAAATAGGAGAAATGTACGTAGCCGTAACAGGTTAACACTATGTTTTGACGGACAAGTGGGCGGTACCATTCAGGAGAGCGGAGTTGTGACGTCACGTGGGTAGGGTCTATACGGGCAGTAGGCAGGGTACACCCTAATTTATTTGTCCGCCACAGTGAATGTTAATACAAAATAAAATATGTCATTAAAATTAGACAATTTCATTTAAATAGTATCTGAAGGGTACTAAAAATACATCAACAAATAGTCTGATAGCTTTGCATGATATGAGGCCAGCACACATTTTCAGATGTAATAACAATGAATGAGCAAGTACTGTGCATGTACAGTAACTACCAGATTATACGAAACACCGCCGACAAAAAAACAAAAACAAAACAAAAAACAAATAAGGCGTCAAAAACGTCAGCGTTGTTTTACGCAAATACATAATGCTGATCAAAGCACTCATTGGACTATCATAGCAGGTGTTAGCATTAGCATGTTTAAATTACATTAAAGATGAGGGCAAACACGTCTTTCCAACGTTTTAAATGTTATTATTACCAGTCGAATTTCCCGACTTGATCCTCAAAGACAGCATTGACGGCGAAGAAAAACATGATCACTTCAAACGACAGTAAAAAGATCTTAGCCATTGCCACAGCCAATTTAGCCCTGCACTCCTTGCCTTCGGGAGTCTGCAGTGCCTGAGTACAAATAGCAGGAAGTTGGATGCTATCACTCTTCAAGATATGTGCTGCCGCCACCTAAAGGTTGGAGATGTATATGGTCATTATTACAAAAAACGATAATCCAAAAACACATGAATAAACGTCATTATCTAGTCACAACGGTGTTATTTCAAGAGTGGGGAGGATTTTCCAAACGTCATCTTTGCATTAATAGCTAACTTTCGCTGCTCGGCCACACATCTGTGGGACTACAAATGTGATGACGTAACTGCTCGTCAAATTTAGAGTTCTTTTTTACAGTCGATGGTTGAGCTGTATTTCAAACACTTTCCTAAATGATAACTTTGCTAACTTTTACAATCTCCTCCTTCCCCTAAACTTTTCCCAACGTATTTATCGCACCAATTTCTTTGTGACTTGACCCCTTATCTCTGTACGTTTCATTGGCAATTGCAATATAAAAAAATATCAAGGTAGGGCGGCCAGCAACACATTGAACGTAATATCTCACGATTTGTGACGTGTACTCGAGGGGAAAATTATGAATAAGAAATCAAATGTATAAGGATGATTCGGGTGTAAGGCGTTCACGGGCTGACAGCGCCCCCTGTGAATTCACGCACTCAGTTTCATCTTCCTCTAACTAGTTTTTCTATGGGATTTCAAGATGGCGTCAAGCGGAGGAAATGGGGAACACGAATGGACAGCGGCCGTCCGGCCGCTATTATCGGCTTCGTACACTGCATTTGAAACGAAAGAACTACCGCAGCTTATTGGATCCATTATCAATAGGTAAGCGCCCGTGTTTACGTAAACGCCGGTCGCATCGACCCAAACAGTGCGCTTGCTTGCTAACATGCTAACGTAGCATGGCTAGTGAAACTGGATGGGGAAACGTCAGTCTTAGCATTAGCTTTCCCACTGTTAGAGGCTAGGCGGCTATTTGAGCTTAACTTGCATTGGCATCAAGTCAGCTGCTGGCGTTAGCGAATATAACTACTTGAAATGCAAGATAACTTGGGACACAATTTTAATTGAACCACAAGTAATTTGTTGGACGTGCGTTATTGAACGGGGGTCGTGTGTACACCTTTATAACGCAATAGTGAATTGTTATAAAATTCTGCTTCATCATTAGCTAGCTAACCAAACATTACTAATCAAGCTAGCAAACGGGCCTGCAATAAGGAACGGATAACATAACGAGGACATTGTTTGACAAATGCACGACAATGTTTATCACAAAACATTCGTTTTGAATGGCGAGCTCGTCCTCTCCAGACTAACTTAGGTTCCGTGTCATGTCATTTCAGCGTTTTTTTTCTACCTTATGCTCCCTAAACTGTGACTGTTAAACGTGACAGGTGGGGCCCCTTTTAGTCCTGTTGGAATTATTTTTGTTTTCTAGGCATGGTACACGTACCAGGATTTCTGAAGTCCTAAGACAATCATTGATAGACTCCTATACATCAAGATAAAAAATGGAGGGGGCATTTATTAAAAACATGTTGTCTCTGTGAGTTTGTACTTCCATAGTCTTTACTAGTGACAGGAGGATGATACCTCAAGGCGTGTAGTGAGACATTACACAAACTTTATTGGCATTGTAGTGATACCTTGCTTTCTCTCAAGTGTGACCTCTGCAGTATTTCTAAAAATCATTGCAGGTGAACAAAATGTAAGCAAGACGGAAAAGCTTAACATGCTGCAAATCCAACAATAACCTGTGAAATAATATTAATCTGTATTTAATTTCAGTATATTAATATAAATATGATCTCATCAATTTATGATTTCTGTTTTCTGAGTTTAAGTAGTTAATCCAAAGAGTTTAAAATTTGCTTAAAACCCGTTTGTCTAATTGATAAACGTAGTTGATATGTAAAATAAACATACTTGTTTGTAGTAAATCCAAAGTTAGTCAGCTGTTAATGGCTCGTTCTCAATGTCTGTTCAGTTGAATATTGTACCGCAAACGAAAATGTTGAGTGACGCTGCTCTATTGCAAGCGCTCATCCACTGTGCCATGAAGGTTGATGTATTATGTTTTGCTGAAGGTGTATTATAGTTTGAAATTCTAAACCATCTGATATTAGTAAACGTGCATAAAACTGCAATTTTGCAGCTGGGCATTTTTTGTTTTAATTTTCTTAATGGAAGGGTCTAGGACAGTGGTCTCAAACCGGTCCTCAAAGGGCCGCAGGGGGTACTGGATTTCATTCCAACCAAACGAGACAAATACCTTTTCACCAATCTGGTTTCTTACAAGTGTAATCAGTTGATTGCAATCAGGTGCTGCTTATGTTAGTAGAAACCTCAATGGTTGAACTGTTTGTGCTGGATCTGTTGGAACAAAAACCAGGACCCACTGCGGCCCTTTGTGGAGTCGGTTTGAGACCGCTGGTCTAGGATATTCGGGTTTAAAAAGCCCTGCTACCGGTACAAGTTATACGTGCTCCAATACAGGGTTTCACTCTTGTGCACTCGGTAAAGTGCTGATGCTCCAGTGGTTTTTGTCCCCTGGTTTCTCCTAGGGTTGGGAACTTCTGGCTACCTCACAATATAAAATGATTTGCGAAACCCATCATCCACAGGATACAGTTTAAAAGCATCCTACTCTCATACAAAATACTGAATAACTTTGGACCTCCTTACCTCAAAGACCTTCTCTGTTCCCACACCCCATCCTGTCACCTCTGCTCATCTAATGGAAACATCCTTGCACTGCCACCACAAGTAAAACAGTAAACTTGGATGGGGACAGAGCCTTCTCCGTTGCTGCCCCTTCCCGATGGAACACACTCCTTAAACCCATTTGCACCTGTTCACACCTTCCTACATTGGAAAAAAACCCAGCTAAAAATCTACCTTTTTAAAACTGGCTTAGAAATTATAATTGTTATTATCTATATGTTTATTCTGCTTATGTTGTTTGCTGGTTTTCTTTGTTTTAACCTTAAAGCGTCTTCATTAGTAAAACAAAAATACACACGGTCCCAGGCTTCAGCTGGGACCATGTGCTTTGGTCAGATGAGACCAAGACTGAGCTTTTTGGCAACAAACACTCAAGGTGGGTCTGGCGTGCCACGAAAGATCCGCATGCTGAAAAGCACCTCATACCCACTGTGAAGTATGGGGATGGGTCAGTGATGCTGTGGGGCTGTTTCGCTTCCAAAGGCCCTGAGAACCTTGTTAGGGTGCTTGGCATCATGAATGCTTTAAAATACCAGGACATTTTAAATCAAAATCTGTTGCCCTCTGCCCGAAAGCTGAAGATGGGTCATCACTGGGTCTTTCAGCAAGACAATGATGCTAAACATATGGCCAAATCTACACAGAAATGGTTCAACAGACACAAAATCAAGCTCCTCCCATGGCCATCTCAGTCCCCAGACCTTGGGTTGTTGGCAAAAGGGGGTTGTACAAAGTATTAACACCAGGGGTAATAATTGTGACACACATCATTTGATGTCAAATAATTTTTTCTTTATGTGGGATTTTTTCCCCAAGTGAATGAATGCACTTGTATAGAGCCTACCCACGTACCACGTGCTCGCTGTATGGTTCCGCCCACTTGTCCGTCATTTTGACTCTGTATTAGCATTGTTTTCAATTGATGGCGGAATTTGAAATGCATTTCATGGAAGACCCGGTGCTTTCTGATGCCGCAAACTCACTGGATCTGTTGCATAAAAGGCGTTATGAGGAAAAGCTTCGTTCTATACAGTCGCCAGATCCATATTTGATGCCCAAATCGATGTTTTTCGACCCACTGTCTTCGCCCTGTCTGCCTGACATCTGCTACGCAGATATTTACAATTATCTTGTCCACACTAAATCAGCCTATTCTCACGAAAATATGAAAAACTTCAAGAGCTTGGAGGCTTATAAATACTTCGTTGCTGGTTGGGTGAAACAGGTCCTCGTCCACGAAAATTCGGCAGGAATCTATCTTGTGCTTGGAAAGGTGAGTTAGGAAATTTTCAATTCAAAATCTTTTGTTATTGCTAACATCCACTGTCAAGTCTACTGTATTTCATGTCGTTTGTCAATGGAGTTAAGGCTTTTAATGTTTATATGGTTTAGCGATAGCACTCTCACTACATACATACGTGTATGTTGTCGGCGATTAGCCTAGCAATGATCTTAATTGTGGTTATTTGTCAGCCCCGTAGACGAGGCCAGTTTCTTTCACTTGGTACCAGCTAAATATTATTCAAAAAATAACGATGGTGGAAGAAAGGGAAGTCACAAACATCTTGAATTTGAAACTATGTCGTACTAGGTCGTATGTTGTCGGCGATTAGCCTAGCAATGATCTTAATTGTGGTTGTCAGGCCAAAACCCTCTAAATATATATTAAATGCATCTTACCGGATATAAAATGACTACTACATAGTCTGTGGTGATTTTTTGGTGTCCAGTTTTCACGTCGAATTGCAGCCGTCCATTTCGCTCTCCTCTTTGGATCCCTCGGAATACGGTAAAACTTCAAGTCTCTCCTTCCATCTTCTCTGTTAGTGCAACCAACAGCCACACACGCCTTCACCATTTTGATTATTAATGTTAAGGAGCAGAAAAACACGCCGTAAATAGGAGAAATGTACCTAGCCGTAACAGGTTAACACTATGTTTTGACGGACAAGTGGGCGGAACCATACAGCGAGCACGTGGTACGTGGGTAGGCTCTATTGAAGGTTGGATTTTTCTCTTTTTTTCCATTAATGTCCCATATTATTTGAATTTAAAAAAATATTAGAAGCTCAGAAACGCGTCTTTTTCAGGGTTGCCAATAATTATGGAGGGCACTATACATTTAATTTCCTCATGAAAGAAGAGGAAAGAACGCCACGAAAAGCTGTTCTTGACAGTAAACGATGTTTTCGCTCTCCCGCCTTTTGATGGTGATCCAATCATGGAAAGAGGTCGGTACTACAGACGTGACCAGGAGTACGATGGCGGAATGCTACAAAGTATTTTTTGTAGATTGTAGAATTTCCCAGGTTTTTGTCTGCAATACACCTAATTTCCTCATTAAAAGAGAAGCAAAGAATATCGCTAAAATGTATAATTGGAAACAATGTTTTCATGAGTGTTAGGAAGAGCCATTGTCCAAACAGCAGCTGTATGGTTTTTAAAGGTTCCTTCCATGAAATGGGTCTAGATCAGGGGTGTCCAAACTTTTTGCAAAGGGGGCCAGATTTAGTGTGGTAAAAATGTGGGGGGCCGACCTTGGCTGACGTCCTTTACGTAGAACAATATATTTAAGCAAATTTTAGCAAGCCATTCTGGGTGCTAAATTTGCTTTATTTTATTTTTTTTAATTGATAATTTCAACAATCTCGCAACTAGCCTTTGTGCCGTTCTCTTTCGGCTCTTGTAAAATACTGCTGTTGTGAAGTTAAACTAGCTTCAAGTTGCTTCAATTTCTCGTTCCGTATCTTCCCTGTAATCTTGTCGTACATGCCAGCGTGTCTTGTTTGGTAATATCGCCTCACATTGAACTCTTTAAAAACAGCGACTGCTTTTTTTGCAAATGAGGCAGACACAGTTGTTGAATATTTTAGTGAAGAAATAGTCCAATTTCCACCTATCCTTGTAGCGTTAGCCATCGCAGTGAACTTTCGGTAACACTTTTTAATAACTATCCGTTTTACTAGTTAATAGATCATTAGTAAACTGTTGATAAATGATTTATTGTTGATTTGTGAAGTATTTGTTAACAGTTTGTTAAGCATTTACAGGGTGTTCCAATATGGTTGACCCCATTCTAAATGCCCATGCTAGTTGATGGATCTTAATAAAACTATATACACTTTATGTTGAAGGTCATAAGTTTTATTGGTTAAATATACAAAGAAAAGTACAAATATTTGTTGGTTTATGGCAGATTTTTAAGAATGTGCAACATGAGCGCTACCTGCAAAGTGATCAAAATGCCTTTTCTTTTGAAGTGAATGGCATTTCTTAACCTGAAAAGATAGAAATGCCAAACGTTACACACAAAAACTTGAAACGTTTCTACACAAACTGTGTTTCAGGTTAAGAACACCCTGTAAATGCTTAACAAACTGTTAACAAATACTTCACAAACCAACAATAAATCATTTATCAACAGTTTACGAATAAACTATTAACGGATAGTTATTATAAAGTGTTACCGAACTTTCTTTTTTTTGTTGATTGTTGCCATTTTAGAAAATTGGAAGTAAAGGGTCACACGGGGTGATGTTGCTCAGAGTGCTGCTGCCTTTTAGTGGGGAAATGAGGAGCAGCATTTAGTGTGTAAGCTACTTCATATGCTGGTAGCAGTACTGCTGACCAATTTAACAAGTCTGTGTGAGGGCCAGACGTTTTTCTATTTTATGACAGAGGCTGGCTAGGCAGCATTTGGCCCCTGGGCCGGATTTTGGGCATGTCTGGTCTACATTAATAGGTGGAATATATTTGTAGCGGATATATGGAACAATCCCATGTTTTTCCAAAATCTTTTGCTGGTAATGGGTAGATGCGACATTGTAAAGCATCCCAGCACATCCGTTACCCAATCGGCACAATAGGTGGAACTTTGTGTCATTTCATTCATCCAATTGGTCCATATCTCAGCAAGGTGCCTTTTGTGATAATTGGCCAAGTTTAAATTAGAATTTTTTTGTCAAAGAGGTTCAGCTGTGGTTCATTGTGTTTCAATCCTTATTAAATGTCTTTCAAATTATAGTCAGTTATTTCGTAAACTTGTGTCATAAAGTTATAACAAAATTCTGTTCGTGAATGTGATGTTGCTTATGTACCCGTTTTGGTGGCAGAAATTTTTCCGTGTTTTCGGCTCCGTTTTAGAGTTACTCCAAGGGAAGAAACCTACTTCACAGTATATCATGACATAAATCCGACTGCATTACTTTGCAATCATGTTGTCCTGGGTTCTATTGTGACCTGGATGAGTTGTCACTCTTGTTATTGGGGTCATTGTTTAGGGAAGGTTACTACTGTTCCGTTTTCCCCATGTTGTGAATAATGGCACTCACCATAGTTTAGAAATTGCTTTGTAACCACCTTCTGATTTCCAGATGTCTTTTTTCTATTTTTAAGTTGTCATCTGTGCTTGGATTTTGTTGACATTGACATTAAAGGGCTTTCTATTATATTGTTCTATTCTGTTCTGCTCTATTCTGTTCTATTCCGTTCCACCTTTGTGAGTTTTTCTGGCCAATTTAATTCTTCACACTGGTTGTATTGAAGTGATTTCTTGATAAAAGTGTTCTGTAGGTTATCAGGCTAGGGTATGGTCAGTGTCAATTTACTTGGGCTTTCAAAAAAATGTAAGCCCTGCAATCAGTCGGTGACAGCCCTAACATGTTGAATGATTTAAATTTTCTTTTACAGTGAATCGGACATTCTTCATCATGACAAACAGTATGAGCCTTTCTACTCGTCATTTGTGGCGCTTTCTGCACATTACATCACCACAGTATGTGGGCAAAGTACGTATCATCCATAATGTACTGCTTATTACACGTTTTTTTCTGTCAAGTCCTAAGTGGATGACATCAGTAAAAGATGCATCTTGTAGCTTCTTGTAGCCAGTTATTAATGATTGATTGATTTCTTTTTTTTTTTTTTTTTTTTTAGTACCAAGGAATCAGTTACTCTCGGTTGCTGCAGCATGCAAGGTTCTGATTGAGTTCTCTCTTCTGCGCCTGGAGAACCCAGATGAAGCTTGTGCAGTGTCACAGGTAAGCTCAGCCATTGAGACGCATGCAGTTTGGATTACCAATGAAAAACTATTTTCTATCATGTATTCAAATTGATCTTTAAAATATTTTGTAACTGTGCTAATAATATTCTAATGGATTTTTTTTTTTTTTTTTTTTTTTTTTTTTTTTTTTTTTTTTTCAGAAACACCTGATCCTTCTAATAAAAGGACTATGCACTGGCAGTAGCAGACTTGACCGCACAGAAATTATTACTTTCACTGCAATGATGAAGTCTGCAAAGCTGCCGCAAACTGTTAAAACCCTCTCAGATGGTAAGGATGGTTCCAAGACTTTACTGAATATGGCACAAAAATTTGGAGAGTGTCATTCTTTGAATAGTGGGTTTTGAGTTTCAAGCTTACAGTGTGAACTATGTGACTACCCATGCAATAAAGTTCTAAAATATTCTCTTGTTCATTTGTTTTTACAGTAGAGGATCAGAAGGAGGCTCCCAGTGCTGTGAACCCAGAATTGCGACACAAAGAAGTACAGATGAACTTCTTTAATCAGCTAACTTCAGTTTTTAACCCAGACCTCAGCACCGTTTTGGCCCCATCAGCACATATGCAGGCAAGGATTCACGTGAAATATGGTGTTCAAAGTATCATAAACAACTAAAGGATGTGAGGTGTCTCTGACCATGCATTTTTAGATTTAATTTTTATTACATTTTCTTTATAGGCGGAGAGTGATTGTGATGAGCAGACGTCTGACCAAGCTGTTCAGGCCAAAATGAAGAACGCATTTGTCTCTCAGAATGTTTCAAGCTTACAAGAACTAGGTCGGTAGACACTTAAAAACTTGAACACTTTTGGGACAATACATAAGCACCGACATTTTTGGAGATAGATTGTTTAGAATAACTTTCTATTTCGAATCGCCATCGGAGGAATGTTGAATGCAATTGGGAACTAAATAAAAACTACGTTGATTTCTGCTCGACCAAGGCTTTCGCTTGTCATTTGGGGCCTCAAGGGAAACAGTGACAGAGTTCTATTCAATTTCAATTCAATTTTATTTGTATAGCCCTCAATCACAACAGAAGTCTCAAAGGGCTTTACAGAGGCAATAGAGTTCTCCACTACCAAATCACCCCAAGAGCTTATACTTGAATTTTTTTAACAAACTTTTGCTGTACCTTTCAGTCCAGCTTTGTTTTTAGGAGCCCTTTTAATGTTTGTCTAATTCTTTTGGACGATAAAGCTTATTAGTCATATTTTAGTCATTTAAAAATGTGTTCGTCTTCGTCTAGTTTTTGTCAACGATTACTTAAAATGTTTAGTACTTAAAACGTTACAGTCTAAAAACAAGGTTTCCAACAATTTCGAATGAACATAGACATGCACATAACTGTAGCGTCTACAAGGACAACGTCAAGTTCATGATGACAATACACACTCATCAGGAAAATAGTACGTTGTTTTCAATTAAACCCACCTGGTTGCCCTGAATTGTATGTTTAAAGAAAAAAAAAGAGAGTTTATGACTATGCTCGCCCGCTCGTTACATTTAGTTTGTGATGCTCACTCAGCACAGACCTTAAAAGGCTAAAGCAACATTGCATATTCTCTCTTGCCAAGAAAAAAATCTTGCCATGTTTTTCACAACATGCAAGCAAGAGCCTGGAGAAGACACCAGTGAGTGAGTGAGTGTGGCGAGGGAGAGGGGCGGAGCATGTCACATTACGATGCAGGCTAACTCAACATAAAATAAAATGTCACACATTGAGAACATGACGGGTGTACTCGTCTTGTCAGATGAAAATTGGCATTTACCTCGTTATGTCATAGTCTCCCAAAACACGTTTTTAGCTCATCACCTCGTCATTAAAAAAAATTCTAGTCGACGAAATATTTTCGTTGCCATGGTTGACGAAAAAATCAATGTTTGAGTCAGTTCTGTGGAAACTAAAACGACCTCTGGTAGCCCACTTAAGTGCAAACTGTAAGGGGTTCCCCCCCTTTTTTTTTTTTCCTCAGGTGGGTCTGAGAAGTTACTGCGAGTATGTCTCAACCTGCCCTACTTTCTACGTTACATTAACCGTTTCCAAGATGCCGTGTCAGCAAACTCTTTCTTCATTATGCCTGCTACAGTTGCTGATGCCACAGCGGTCCGCAATGGGTATGTTACTTTTGTGCATTTATCATGGGCAATATTGTCTGCCAATTTCTGTCTGATATGAATAAGTAATGAACTTGTTCTACTTTAACTATCCCCAGATTTCATTCGCTTGTGATTGACGTAACTATGGCTTTGGACACACTCTCTTTGCCTGTGCTGGAGCCACTGACACCAGGCAGATTACTGGATATGACTGTCCTGGCTTTGAGTTGTCTCTATGCTGGTAGGCAGATAATTTTTTTATGAGTAAATTTTTTATTTCAATGATTAACCCTGGTTTTATTAAAAATACAATGTATTTTAAACCTTTTGTCGGGCACTCTTCGGCTGCTATTAATGGCGTTAGACGTCCAATCCATTTTTGACTGGGAGAGGTTTGTAGTGAATGTCAAAATGGAGTGAACATCTAGCGCTGTCAGTGGCACTAAAAGATTAGTATTAGTATTCTCAGGCAGTCCTCGCAGTTTATATGACTTGGCAGTCTGTTGTGAATGGCAAGTTTTTTTTTCATATCATTAACGAAAATAGTCACTTTCCCAGCAAGGGTTGAAGGAAGGCTTTTCAGACATTTTGGGTTAAGGTACATCTTACTGGGGAGCACCTTTTCCAAAGACTCCTCATAATGTTTACATTAATGAAACATAGGCATTGCAAATGACTTTTAACCATTTCTTGAAAACCATGTTTTTTTTTTTCATTCCAAAATTAAGATAATCTTGAATAGGACTGTGTGTGTGTTGTGTTAGCCGATGTCACATTGTAATGTGGCTAAATGTCCAGAAATGGCGCTCAATCACCAAAGTCAAATTTGTGTCACAGGAGTGTATTATAAATTCAATTTGTTGTTTGGCGCATTCCTGTCCTAACGCTGTCAAAAGCATTTGCACTACTATTGCTGTCAGTTAGTGTATGATTTGTTGATGATAAAAGAGAAAAAATCTTTTTATCTCTAGGTGTTAGTGTGGCCACATGCATGGCAATTTTACAAGTAGGAAGTGGCTTGCAACTTCGCTCAGCCTCCACCGGAACCAAAGAGGAGGACTATGAAAACGACGCTGCAACAATAGTCCAAAAATGTGTGAGTTTTATTACTACAATGTTTGTGACTCTCATATCTTAGCAACAAGTCAGGCTTTGTTGGACTTAAGTTGTTAATTTGACTTAAATTTGTGTACTGTAATGCTTTTGTAACAGTTGGAAATCTATGAAATGATTGGCCAAGCGATCAGCAATTCTCGCCGAGCAGGTGGAGAGGTGAGAACCAGGCCATTTCTTGTTGATCCAGTGCTGCTTATGTAAAGTATGATATGGTTGTTCTATGTTGCACAATAATTGTTTGGTATTGTGTTTTGTAGCATTATCAGAATTTCCAGCTACTTGGTGCATGGTGCCTTTTAAACAGCCTATACTTGATTCTCAACCTGAGCCCCACGGCCCTGGCAGATAAAGGCAAAGAGAAAGATCCTTTGGCTGCGTTGCGTGTCCGAGATATTGCTGCCCGCACCAAGGATGGTGCCGGGTCACCGAAGTTGGGTCCAGGCAAAGGGTAAATGTTATTTCATCATACATATTTCTTTGGCTAAATCCTCTTTGGTTTTTAGTGGAAATAGGGTGATGGAACTATAAGCAGTCAACACTAAATTATTACTAGGAATTATTTCAGAATACAGGGAGTTCTCTGGGTCCGATGTCCCCGACATATGACGTTTCGATTTTATGATGCCCGTGCCTCTTCCGCCATCAAGTCCTCTGCACCATATTTTCTGGTTAGCCAGGTCATAGTGCTTGTCTGTGTTTGTGTGCCGGGAGTATCTTGGACTTTTCCGCCTCATTCTTTTTTTCCCCCACGTGACCACTAGGAAGAAAGCTGGGTCTTCTAGGATCAGCCGAATGAATAGCAATTACCCCGAAAACAAAGCGTAACATCATAAAAAGAACGAAGTCAGGAGAGACACACTGACCCACATCAGTAAAGGATATGCTGTGTTCAGACCAAAGTTAAACTGTAGCGTGAAAACACCTTGCTCATCGTCAAATGCCGCTTTGTGTTCACGCAGACCTTAGGTCACAGACAGTCAAACAACTTCAGGTTCACATAACTTAAAAAAAAGGAAAGTAATGTAACTCGTCAGGGTGCATGAATTGTATGCTTCAGGTTGGAATGGTTATGTGTTGAGTTCTGTGTTTTGTGGGCTGTCCCTAAACGCAGTGCGTGTCTGCGATGAGGGAGATAAGCAAGGGTAGAGGAGTTGGCGAGTGCTTTCGTAGTCGTGTTCCATGCTTTCAGTTGCAAATTAACCATTGAAAACCCTAACTCTCCACTCACCTCTCAGCAATAATGGTAAGTACAGCATCTTGTTTGTTTATTTTAATGTGTTTTACTTTTTTTTATACTCAGTATTTTGACGTTAAGTTCGACTTTAACAGTGAAATCCAACTTACCCAGAAATTCGGGTTACATCGCCAGCATAGAAACGGAACTTGGTCGTAACTCGAGGACTCCCTGTAGTTAATTTCTACTGATTTTATAAAAAATTGTCTCAGTTCTGTTGGTAGAACTTCATTCTTAAGAATCAATTATGCACACATAAAAACATAATTGGTTCTAAGTTTTATAGACTTATTGCCATGTGATCTCAAGAAAAGTGGCCAAAATCATTTTAAATTGCCATTGCGATTATCTAAAATTATGGTACTGTTTCTTATACTTTTTGTTGAAGACACCAAGGATTTGGAGTTTTGTCGGTTATCTTGGCCAACCACGCCATTAAGCTTTTAACATCACTTTTCCAAGATCTGCAAGTTGAGGCCCTGCACAGGGTAAGTTGCTTAGGTATTCTTGTCATGAATATGAATGGTGAACACCAGTTCATTAGCCATTGCTTTAATGCCCTGCAGGGTTGGGCAAGTGATGGTCCACCTGCTGAGCTCAACATCATGGCACAAAGCACTTCCATCCAGAGGGTCCAAAGACTCATTGACTCTGTACCGCTGACCAACCTTCTTTTCACGCTTCTGTCCACTGCCTACAAAAAGGTAGTGTCAATGATTCTTCTCAATTTCCTAACTCTTATTTTTGTCATCGTGGCTTAAAGAAAGATGCTTTTGACTGGATAGACAATGAAGGTCAAAAGTTGCATGGAAAAAAAGTAGTCCTGGGGAACCGTTAGGCTACCTGTTTTCCTTCTTGACTGATTTATGAGGTTGATTCCACTTTGCTTCCATCAGGCATGTGTTCTCCAACGCCAGAGAAAAGGCTCAGTCAGCAGTGATGCCAGTGCGTCCACTGATTCAAACACCTACTATGAGGATGACTTCAGCAGCACTGAAGAGGACAGCAGCCAAGGTAAATTTTGCTTATTGCCTCAGGAACCCCTGAGCACATCGTTCGGTAAATGACATTGCAGGTTTGAAAACAAGAAAAGACCACGCCTTTGCTCAGTGTCCTGTACACCTTTGACAATAATCTATGCTCAAAAATTTTTACCTACTCTAATTGAATAGATGACGTAATAGAGACATGCATATAAACATTTATTATGCAAGTTATTTTATATCACTGCCATACATTGTATTTCGTGATATTTGTAGTAGTACAGTTGTTGCAGCAATTTCAACTGATGATTTGTGAGCCATTCCACCGAAGGTAGACACTTGTTTCACAGTTTAGATACCAGATTTTCACTGTCCTTGTATTTATGACGAGCTCTCTACATCGGCAGATATTTGAAATACGATTACAATTGGCAGTCAATTAATGGGAAATCAATCCCCCTCCTCATTCAAATATGAGGAAATTAAACAAAAAATCTTGAAAGATCACAGAAGTTGTTCGGACATGTTTTCCTTTCAAAAGACATCAGCAACCATGCGTTGAAAATGTGTACAGGAGCGGAATAAGTTTCATCAATATACTTAAGCAGACTGCAGGACTGTTGTAATAGAAAATTATGTGAGAAGAACTTGGGTATCTCAGAATTTCTGCTTGGTTTATATTCTGTGCTATATTACCGCTTCTGGAACTAGCGTCTGATATTCTTTATCTCAAAAAAAAAAAAATTCTGAAGAAATAATACATGGCCCCTCACTGCAAAAGTAATTACTGTAATTTCCCGAATATAAAGTGCACCCGTGTATAACGCGCACCCCAAATTTACTTGTAAAATTTAGGGAAAATTATTGTACCCGTGTATAACGCGCACCCTAATTTTAGCACCAATAAATAGAAGAATGCAAGAAAACAGAACTTGTCTACAGATACAGAAATGTCATTTTACTGACTGGTGAAACACAGCACAAGCATAGCACATTGGTAGTTCAAAACATTACCGTAAACTGACAATATGTACGGTAATATTATGATCTGACAACTTCTCCAACTTACCAGAATCCAGGAGAAAACAAAACAGATGTGACTTTTCTTTTAAAGGCTGCTGTATAACTTGTTCGTTTCATCATGATGAATAAATGTTTCTTCCATGGATTGATACGGTAAAATAAATGTGAGGACTGTCAGAAATCAGAAATAGCACATCGCTGTAGATTGTAACAAGAGAAACTATTGTTATTTGGGTGTGAGTTTCCCGAGGGACAGATATAGTTGACGGACACAGGAAGTCTATTTGTGTTACGTTTGTTATGGTCCAAGTTGTCGAGTTGCAATTAACGTTGACTCAAATGAGTTCAAGAAACTAAATTCTGTGCTTTATGAAAAGTGGAAAAAAAGCTGAATTTAACACAGACGAAATCATTCGACCAATCAGGGTGAAGTATTACCGAAACAAAATGGTGACGTCATGTACCGTAATGGTTGGCAACGGATCGCCGCATACGTTTTCTTCAACACAACATGACCGTGTCAAAAAAAAAAAAAAAACAATCGGTCTTTTATATATATATATATATATTTTTTTTTTTTTTTTTTTTTTGGTCTCCATCCCTGTACCGTGTATAATGCGCACCATGATTTTACAAGTTGATTCTGGGGTGGAAAAGTGTGCGTTATATTCGGGAAATTACGGTAATCCATATTTTCTCTTGTGTGCAATTGTCCGTTCCGGGGGCTTCGCCTGTGTTATTCATTCTGTCCCCCCACCTCCATGTTTCCTCTTAACCTTCAGTAGAACAAAGTTAATGAAGCAAGTTGGAGCATCACAGCTAAGGCCAAGATATGAAACAAATAGTATGATGGCTTGACAATGATTCTAATGCATAATGTTGGGATTTAGGGGAAAAAGTCAAATAACTTACTTAAAAAAAATAGTACTATTAGTCAATAGTACAGTAGATGTGCAATTGTGTGATGTGTATGCATAGTGAACTTTTCAGTCTATAAAGACTCTTTATTAATGGACTTGATAACTCAGTCATGAAGGTGCCAGGGGGAGTTCTGTGTGCAAGGCATGTGTTTGTGAAACGTTCACAAGCGTGTCAGATATTAAGAAGACAGGCAATGACGTTAATTGACCTGAGTGCAGTTTAACAGTTATGGATTAAGCTTGTTGAACAATCTTCTTTTTCGTTATGTGTGTTGTTCATATACAGTGAAGAACATGAATAGGTTTTTCAACTTATAATAGACGGTGTGGGGCGGTGCGCGTGTGTGTACAGTGTTTCAGATTTTTTTCAGCAGCAGGGGCATAAATACATATAGAGAAATTTGTAATCATATTAAATGTATTTTTAACTCTAAACATACTTTTTTAACTATATATACAGTGGGGAGAACAAGTATTTGATACACTGCCAATGGCTTTTCCCATTGGCAGTGTATCAAATACTTGTTGTCCCCACTGTATGTGTATTTATATGTATATGTACAGTGGGGAGAACAAGTATTTGATACACAGTCAACGGGAAAACCCATTGGCAGTGTATCAAATACTTGTTCTCCCCACTGTATATATAGATGCAGCATATCTTATAATTTAGTTTAATTGAAGTCCACTTGCCATGTTGGTGGCAAAAAAAGGATGGGTTCCAACCCAACAACACCATCCCTACTGTGAAACATGAGGGTAGAAACATCATGTTTAGTTGTGGTTTTCTGCAAACGGGACAGGGCGACTGCACTGCATTAAGGAGAGGATGAATGGAGCCATGTTTTACCATATTTTCTGTAACAACCTTTTCCCCCACAGTCAGAACATTGAAGACGGGGCGTGGCTTGGTCTTCAACATGACAATGACCCTAAGTACACAGCCAGGATAACCAAGGTGTTGCTCTGTAAGAAGCATGGCACACCTAGCCAGTGTCCAGACCTCAATTCAATAAAAAATCTTTGAAGGTAGCTTAAACCCAGTGGTCTTCAGCAACAGCCCCCAAATATGATAGATCTAGAGATTTTTGTGGATTTAAAAATACATATATATTTCTAGTTGACTTGTATGTTGTTTGTTTGCATGTTGTGTGTTTGTAATTTTGGGTCCAGTCCCCCCCAAAAAAGAAAAAGAACAAAACCATGTGAAATATAAAAGTGAAAATGATTGGATGGAGAAAAATGTAATTGTGATAGATGTCGATCGCCTGGCATTACAGATTACTTTGACACACTGTGATAAGTGTCTGCTTGCGGTGGAACGGCTCATATATAGTTTGTTTCTAAATAATGTCCAAAATGAATGAATTTGATTTAAGTATAATTTTTGTGTCGAAGTAAGTATTGATAGTTGCTACAAATAGTTCAAACATGTTTAGTGCATTAGCATTCAGCTATTCAAAGATGAGGGCTAGTCTACATCTCTAATGTAGTGCTTCTCCAGTCTGTAATTTTGCTTGAATGTTGGCATTTAAAGTCCTATTACAAATAAAATACAGCATCATCGAACTTGGGAACTGATATAATATTGTACATACCAACTAGACAGTTGCTTAAAAGTTCAGAGTACTGTCTGTCTTTCTCCAAACTAGCTAATAAGTCTCATCTCCACAACAGCTTTTAGGGGCGGGGGACCCTCAGGTGAGTTAGGTATTTGTGCTAGTGTCAGTGTATGGAGTTGCTTGGGGGGGAAAAAACTGTAATCCACATCTCTGGATAGATCAGATTAGAGCAGTGAGAAGGAAGAACACATGCAGCACACTCACAAAAATGTCATTAACATTTTTGTCCAGTTACCCTATATGATAGTGCAGTTGACAGTGTCTACTATCTCAGCAGAGAGAAGACAGGAGAAGACAAGTGCAGCTTGTGTCTCAGGTCAGCAGATTTCTGTCCTCAGGTCTAAAGACTTGTGTACACTTCACTGTCCTACATTCATTGTTATTGTATGTCTCACTTCTGTAGGCTATGAGCTACAGCAGCTAAGAAAAGAGCCACAGAGGAAGGAACTTTGGCAAAATATCAGTTCTAAGCAAGGTGCCTTTTGTGATAATTGGCCGATTTTAAATGAGATTTTTTTGTCAAAGAGGTTCAGCTGTGGTTCATTGTGCTTCAAAGGATAATACCAGTGGTCTAAATATGTGGGTCCTTTACCTGATAGGGGGGGGGGACTATTTTTCTACCTTTCTTAGTCCGGCTTTGCACTGTACGGTCACTATTGTTAATGCCGTTAAAGGTAAGTTTAGACTGTTCAGCGTTTGAATAATAACATTTCCCTTGTTAGGGCCAGAGCACCAACTGGTGCGAGAGCCCGATTGTTATGCAAAGGAATATTTCCTTATGAAATCTGTGCGAACATTTTACCCATTTACCTTTTAATTTTTTGGTCCTGATATTTTTTTAAATTGCACATTTCATAATGGGTCATTCATGTCCAAATTACTGAAATGATCAAAATAATGTAGAACCCACCTCAAATCAGTGGTATTATTCTGGAATGAAACAAATTCAGGTTTTGCTTGTACTGTGCACTTAAGCATACTATGGTGCGTCTCACTGACAGCTGACAAGTTAAATTTTTTTCTATGTTGCATGCAAATGTGAATATCTACTTAAAGCTATAAATTTTGAATGAGCTAGAACTATGTTTTTGAGAGCACTGAGAGGTGTAATAGGTGATTTCTGAGGTATTTCTCCTTTTCATATCAAATGCTCTCCAAATAAAGGATAGAGTAAATATCACTGCCAAGACATATAGTCTGTGTGTAAAGTGGATAGTTCATTGTGTATTATTTGGGGTTCAGTCTCATCACCTTGCAATTTATGTAAGAGATCCCAATTTTTGCTTGGATTGTGGCCATCTTGTTTTTAGATTATCATCAGTTACCAAATTCCGCACATTTAGGAAACCCACTTCTTGTCATGTCACATAAAGTTATGACAAAAGTTCTTGGGTAAACGGGTCACCAAAAGAGGTCCTCCAGCCCTACTAACTCAATTTGGTTGATTGGTTGGTTGGTCAAGTGAAAGAAATACACAAACACATCACTAAAGAATCAACATGGGAGAATACATTTGTGGAATTTTGGAAAACTGCACAAAATTATTTGGCCAAAGAATTTTTTTCAAATAAGAAATTGAGGTACCTTATTTTCCATACTATAAAATGCACCTAAATGCCTTCAATTTCTTCAAAAGCTGACCGTTTGCCTTATAAAAATGCACCAAAACGCCTTCAATTTCCTCAAAAGCCGACCGTTCACCTTATAATCCGATGCGCCATACCCATACATATGGATCAATATTGGTTAATCATGGGTTGAATATTTAAGTAATCGATTAATCTATTAGTTCGAATAATCAAGTTATCGGATTACAAACCTTTAATGCCTTGCAGCATAAATTTTAGATGTAAAGGGAAAGAAACAGGTTTTTATGCTTGCAATGATATTTATTTTGGCTTGCCAAGATTGCACTTTAAAATGAGCATTAAATGCGAATACAAAATGAAATTCCTGAGTGTTTCTTCAAACTATGCAGAATTGCTCTTTCATTCAAAAATTAGAATACCTGAGCATAGGCGCAAACGGTGTAAAAAAAAGGTTTTAAATGAGGATGTAAGTACAACAAAAGAACAATTGGCTAATTTGCAGGCAGACGTCCGCTAGCTTTAAGGCTATAAAATGCTAACTTTTTTTTTTTTTTTTTAAACTCTTAACAAATCGTTCACATATTCCCATAAAAGAATTCTAAATATACTTCTAAACTAAATTACGAATGCATAAACAAACATATAAGCTCAAACAAAAACTTACAATTTTATGTTTGGCTTAACAGTGGAGCAGCTGGATTCAGCCATTAGACAAGTTATGTCATATTCACTGTTGCCACTAAAGGAGTGTTTCCACCCAAATCATTAAAACTAAATGCAAACACTTTCAAACAAACCATTACAGCACCACTCTGATTAAACGAATTCTAGAAGCAACTAAATTTGATTCAAAGCTTTTTTCTAATCGATTTACTCGAGTGAATCAAATAATCGTTGCAGCACTAATCATGGCATGACATTCCGTTTAGCGCAGCTCCATCTAGTGGATGCATACTGCTATCACAACCACTACTACTACTGCGCCTTATAGTGCGGTGTGCCCTATATATGAAAACAGTGTTAAAATAAGCCACTCATTGAACGTGCACCTTCTACTCCAATGCGCCATGTAGTGCAGAAAATATAGTATTTTGATTTGTTTTGGGCTTTGGCTACCTCAATTTCGGGTTTTGGCTTCTGCCAAGAATATTTATTTCAGTGCAAAAACATGAAGTGCCATCTCAACCATGTTTCAAATGTTAGCTGAATTTACAGAATACAGTGGTAGTTACAAACCCTTCTACATACAGATTTGTCAGGTTAAGACACGCCTTAATGGGAAAATACGAAAGAAATTTCTGGATACGAAAGGCAAAAATACAGTATGGCTGGTACTCGCAGCTCCCAGAGTTTACTAAACGTAACATACTTGTAGGTGCTCTGCTATTGGCTATTGCTTAGCATTCCTGGCATCCAATTAAAAGGGACCTCAACTGTACAGTGGGGAGAACAAGTATTTGATACACTACCAATGGGTTTTCCCATTGGCAGTCTATCAAATACTTGTTCTCCCCACTGTATGTGTCTGTGTGTATCCCAGCGTCCTCTTCATTCGCCTCTCGTGTTCCGACAGCTTTACATGAGTGTATTAACTTTTATTCTTTGTTTTTGTTTTTTTTTTACATTATGCACAACTCCGATTTTATGCTCATTGTGCAATAATCTAATTGTGACATGTATTTGTTACATGTTTTGATGCATTTTTATGCTTTATAAAAGATTTATGTCTGAATTTTGGGGGGCTTGGAACGGATTAGGGCATTTACATGGAAAACGCGTCTCTTATTACAGACCTTTTAAGTTACGAAACTACCTCTAGAACCAATTAATTTCGTAAGTAGAGGTGCCACTGTATTAACTTTTAAACTGTGTCATGCGCAACCACTATTAGTCAACGCAAATTAATGTGTAGTACAACTACAGAGAATCCTCAAGTTACGACCGACTTCGGTTCCTACACGGGTGAACTAAGCTGAATTTCCGTTTAGGGTTTATAATGGTTTATTTTCAACCGAAAGCGCAGAATACAAATTGAAAACGAAACCAAAACGGCCAACTCGTCCGTCCCTCCCTCTCTCCCTCCAGTCAGACATACGGTGTTTTTAGGGCGAGCCCAGAATACATAGAACTTAACAAATCAACATTGCAAACTGAGGCATACATACAGCCCGATTCATTACATTACTGTCCTCATTTTTAGGTTATGTGAACTGGAAGCCTTTTAACACTGACTGTCGGCAACTTAAGGTCTGTGTGAACACAAAACTGCATTTGGCGACCAGCAATGCGTTTTCGCTCAACGGTTTAACTTTGGTCTGAACACAGCATATCTTTACCGATGTGTGTCAGTGTCTCGCTTTCTCTGTTCTTGTTATGGTGTTAAGATTCGTTTCCATGATAAATGCTATTCTTTTGTCTTAATCTAGAAGACCCAGCTTCCTTCTTTGAGGCCATAATGTGAAAAAAGGAGTGCAAAGATAACTCTCAACGAACAATCACGTACAAGCTCTATGCACTGGCTAAGCAGGAACTATGGTGCAGGGGGCTTAATGGCGGACGAGGCACTGGCATCGTAAAGTTGAAACGTCGTTGGTTGAGAACATTGTAACCCGAGAAATCCCTCTATTCAGGAATCACATTTTTCTGTACAACAAGAGTCGATCAATGTCAGGAGTATTTTACTGCTTTCACTTTTTCTTTGAAATATCGTAAAGTTGCAGAACGGCTTCATTGCTCAAATCGGACTGAGATATAATGACCATGTTTTGTTTTCAACGTTTTCATAAATCTAAAACCCACATTTTTGGCAATTAGTCTCCTGTTTGGCCATTTGTTAAGTCACTAAAATACTTCATTCACATTTTGCGCTCCTTGAATACAATCGAATACAGTCTAGTTGAGCCCTATTTTTCCTCGGAGATTGTAGAACCCAAAATGCACTTGCAATGTGGCTTTTAATGAAGCAGTGTGCACAACTCCTGCCTGATGCTGGTGATGGACTATGTACTGGCTGAAGCATTGTTGCTGATTGTTGTGCTATCTCATTAACCTGCCGTATGAAAGCTGGCAGGCTGAAGCCAGGTTAATGCATAGTCCTCAGCAAGGTAAAACAGATTAGTATTTTAAAAATTCTGATTTTTTTGTCTCTCAGGATTGGAATTGATTTCAAATCTCCAATGCTAAAACTTGCGATTCTTAATGAAATTCATATATTCCTACACCCCTAGTACCGAGTGATTAAGTATAAATATTTTCTGCTGTTGATGTATCTTGAAAGTAGTCATGTATATTTTAGGTTTGGAATAATTAGATGTTAGAATTATCTAGAATATACTGCTGTGTAATTCATAATGCCACAGACATGTTGCTACTAATTCCTCCTCAACTGGTCTACAACAGTGCATAGGTGTTGCATTCGGTTACACTTTTCTGTTTCACAATAGTGTATAAATCTTTGGCCTGAATAGGTTTTTGTTTTTATGTGGGAATATGTGGATGTACACTTCTGTAATGGCCAAAAGTTTGGACCCACCATCTCATTCAATGTGTTTTCTTTATTCTCCTTACGATTTACATTGTACATTCTAACTGAAGGAATCAAAACTATGAATGAACAAGTGGAGTTATGTACTTCATAAAAAAGTTAGATATCTGGAAAAAAAATGTTTACATTTTAGTTTCTTCAAAAAAGCCACCCTTTGCTATGATTACTGCTTTGGACAAACTGCATTCTCTCGACGATCTTCAAGAGGTTATTACTTGAAATGGTTTTCCAATATTCATAAAGACTGTACTGCAAATACTACCAAAAAAAGATGAGAAAGTTTGTTTATACTCTTCCTGTCTTTCAACATTTTTATACAGCTTTGGTAGTTAATAAGTTAATCGCCAGTCACTGGTGAGGGTAGTAATGAAGGCTGACTAACTACACTTACATTAAGCAAATGTCATTCATTGTGAGCAAATGACAGAAACTATGTCGCATGTCGTCTCGTCAGACGATTACTGTCAATCGTCTCATTTTGGTACGCGTGGTCATCCAAGACATTTTTAAGCTCGTCACGTCTTTGTCATGAATAAAATATCAGCAAAAATGTTTTCGGTATCGGCATCGTTGGCGAAAACAACACTGCTCAGAAGCAGAGGTGCCTCTTGGTCTTCCTTTCATGGGTCTGGCCTCAGGCGTGCCAGTTTCGTTCTAGCACTTTATAGTTTCGATGCCTTAAATGAGAATCTACTATTTAAATAATCATGAAAAGAAACACATTCAATGAAAAAGTGTCCAAACATTTGTCCTGTTCTCTGATCTTTGTGAAAGTATATTTTGGTGGGCTAGTTTATGAATCATAACAATTATCCTTTCCCGAAAGTGTTTGAATTCAAACGTTGGAAGCAAATTATTTTCATCAGGCCAGTTTCATACTACTTCCTCTTTAAGTGGATATTCACCAATAAATGTTCACTTTTTACATTTTCTTGTCCACCACTTACAGTGTTGTAGGCGTCACCAGGTAGTCCAAAGTTTGACTCCGCCAACCACTCCATAAACACTTGGACGTTCTCAGGAAACTCTGTGACACCTCTGTACAAAATTGTCACAAGACACTTGTTTTCCGTTTCAGATGATGACAGTGAACCAATCCTCGGACTATGGTTTGAAGAAACTATTTCACCCACCAAAGACAAAGTAGCCCCCCCACCGCCTCCCCCACCTCCTCCACTGGAAACCTCTCCCAGACTAAAGAGCCCCAATAAGCAGAATCCAAGCGAGAATGGCAACATTTTGGCGGGTCGTAAAGATCCAGAACTTGTGAGATTTTTTTTTTAAAAATTGAATGTTACTTCACAGTGAAACTTCATCATTTTAAAGTTTCCATTATTTTGTTTTTTCAGTTCCTTAGTTTGGCCTCAAGCATTTTGAACTTCATCACCACCTCCATGCTCAAGTCCAGGAACAACTTCATACGCAACTACCTAAGTGTATCTCTAACAGAGCAACACATGGCAACATTGGCTAGCATCATCAAAGATGTGGACAAAGACGTAAAAGGTTTGCTTCAAAAGTGCCGCTCTGAACTTGAGTTCCTCCTGTTTTGCTCTGGTTTTTGCTCTACAACAGTTAATATTTCCCTTCAGGGTCCTCAGATGAAGCCTTTTCATTGGCTCTGTATCACTTCAACCACACCCTGGTAACATCAGATCTACCATCCCCATCCCTGCAAGTAAGAGAAATACAATCCTCAATTATTTTATAACATTTTTTTCACCCACACTTTACTCTGCCATTATATTTTTGGACCATAACTTACTTCAGCGCAAATTAAGTCTTACCATTATCTTTTTTTTCTCAGAACACCCTTCTTCAGCAACTTGGTGTTGCACCCTTTTCAGAGGGTCCATGGCCTTTATACATTCACCCTCAGTCACTTTCAGTCCTCTCCAGGCTTCTCCTCATCTGGCAGCACAAAGCCTCTGGGCAGGGAGAGCCAGATGTGCCTGAGTGTATGAAAGTCTGGGAGAGGTATTGCTAATGTTGCTATGTTCTCTTTAACCTTTTCTATAAAGCACTCATTTATATACAGTATTATGGAGAAAGAAAAAGAATGTTATTGGAGGCCATAACCAGACTATTTCTGTTTTTAATCATTTCAATTTTTTAGTTTTAAATTATATTGATTTATAATTTTATTCATTCATAGAAAATACAAAAAAATAATAATAATGTAATCAAATTAAAATCAATTACAATATATAACTAGAGGGGCACTCTGAGAGCGCAGATTTCCGCCTAAGCAGCCAAATTCAAAGCAATACCAGATTTGGTAAAGTGGCAACTCCACCCAGCAGACAATAAAAAAAAAAAAAAATTATCAAAGTACAAAATATCACCTACCTTCGAAATTTGAGTTAAATAGGCTAATTCAAATTAACGTGAAATTCTCTTTCTGACCTTTGCCCTCGTCACTCCAAAATTTAATCACCTGTACCATTTCATATTACAAACAATACATACAAGTTTAGTAATAAACCAAGAACAAATTAAGGGGCTATCTTGAACACAAACATACAGACAGACCGTCATACGGAACTGAAGGCCTCCGCCTTATGTAGGTTTCACCTACTGGTGTAGGTAATTAAAATTGAGACCTCGCACCGACCTATGCTGCCATCACATTTTGGGTCATATGCGCCTCACTTGCATACAAAATGTTAATATTGTGCCCTACATAAGCCAAAAAGTGATGCCCACCAATGTGGACGGCAGCTCTATGGGGTTACATTATATTTATTTTTTCAACTTATCAAAAATAGTCACTTTCCCGATGAAGAATTAAGTGTGACCTCAGTCTCATCACTAAAAAACAATTTAATGAAATGCACTGATGTCAGTTTGATCATCTTCTCTCTCCCATTTCTAGATTTTTGGGAACACTGAAGCAACACACTGTTCAAGGAGCTGTTCACGGGGAGGATGACCTTAATGTGGAGCACCTTCAACTCATGCTGCTACTTTTCCACAACCTGTCAGAACGTGGCAGAAAGACAGTACTTACTTTGGTCACTCAGGCAATCACTGATGTGGCACTGAGCAGAGAGAGCCAGCTGAAGGCTGTGCCCCTCAACTTGGCTCGCCTACTGTTGGTTTTTGACTACCTTCTGCGACACTACTCAAAGGCCCCCATGTACCTTTTTGAGCAGGTAGATCATGTATTGCGTACTGTATATCTAATCGCCTTGCATATTCATAGTGTTAGATTTCCTTGACTACTTAAACAAGACCATTCTTATGAAATTTTCTCTTGGAAAATGAGAAGATCTGCGGCACATAGTAAGATATTTAGCTTCTAATATTATTGTTTATTACAAGGTCCAGTACAATCTCCTCACTCCCCCATCAAGCGGGCCAAGTTCTCTTCAGGAGGTCGGGAAGCGCAGCAGTCTTCCTCTTTACTACGGTTTTAAGGAGGTGGAGGAAAACTGGGCAAAGCACTGTCCAACCAGTAAGTGCTGGAGTCGAAATATATTTATTCACAAGCCACACTGTCCAAGAAGACTGAATTAAAGTCAGGACACAAGCATGAATTACAATTAGCAGCCAACCATTCCTGCCTGCTGGATTACATTTAGAAAATGGTGTTCCACAATGATCTAATAATTAGAGCTGGGAATCTCTGGGCACCTGACGATTCGATTACGATTACGATTCAGAGGCTCCGATTCGATTATAAAACGATTATTGATGCACCCCCCTCCTTTTTTTTTTTAATTTTTTTATTTTTTTTTTTTTTATGTTTTGTACATTAGTTCCAAAATCGTTCAAAAATACTCTCAGGCTAAACCACACTACTATTTCAGTATCAAGTTAACATATAGCAGTAAACAAATATACAAAAATAACATTAAATAAAAAACTCCAGTCCGCATTCTGTATCAGCAGCTTTAAACTACATTAAATTAATTTAATGTTGTGAATCAACCGTTAAATTTGTTAAAATTGCTCCCGTTATTCCATAATTTCCCTTTTGTCTACTTTCGACATGTGAAAGTTTTAAAACTATTTTAAAGATAGATTCAAGTCAATATTTTACCGATTTAGGAGTATTTTAGATAAAAAGTTAATTAGGTTTGCTTGGAAGGTTCGCTACAACAGCCTTGCAGGGAAGTGTACTGCTTTAAGATGGCGGCCGTTTATAACGCCCGTATCTAGCTTTTTGTAGATGTGCTGCTAACACTACCAAATCTATATTGCATCTAGTCCTATATAAATGATATCCACCGTAACATTATATGGATGTACTTGTAGCAGTTTTTCGGCAGCAGTCAAGTATGTTGTTGTGTTTTTTTATCTCGTTGCATGAGTTGAGCTAGAGCCGTGAGTTGAGCATTGGCATTACCCGAGGGGCCGGGTAATGGGAAGCATGATGTTTAGCTACTCTCGCTCCGTTCTGTCCCGAAGACCGCGCGGCGCGCTGAGTGTTGTGTCCTTCCGCTTCGCATATTTCAATAATCGGAATTTGGATGTTTGTGAATCGTTCTCGAATCTTCCACGGCCGAATCGCGAATAATCTAAGAATCGGAAATTTTGCACACCTCTACTAATAATAGATCCCAACCACCCTTTTTTTCTAGATTCAAATGTTCAGCCCAAATTCTACTGTGTTTTATCCCCTGAGGCTTCTGAAGATGATATCAGTAGACTAGATGCCAAGGTAAGGCCGTTGTTGTACCTGATGTGTTTTTCTCAAGGCTGATTTTTTCAGAGCTTTTGAATTTGAATTTTCTCATCTTTTTAGGTGTTTCCAAAGCTGTTCAATGGAGCAGTGAAATATGATGAACTTTATACTTGTCTCATCTCACTTCTGGCAGCAGGCTCTCAATTTGACACGGCAAGAAGACAGGAGACCAAGCCCATCACTCCAGTGGTGAGCGCAAACTCCAAATATTTGCGGAATGAAGGCACAAGATTGCGCTTCAACACCTGATGTGATTTGTATAAAAAAAAATTCCAGCAGATCTTCAATTTAATACATTTCATACAATATAAAATAATAATTTAAAAAATTAATCCTAACAAAAATGTACATACTTGTCTGAAAGACCCCATATTATGGTTTTTCACCCTTTTTAACCTACTGTATATGACATTGTCAACGAAGGGGAATCCTTTAGAACAGCTCCCAAAAAATCACAAAGAAAATATTCCATTCACCATTAACAAGTTGTCTGGCCCTTTTCCAAAAAACAGAGGTTAAAATGAGCAGTTTTGTACTTTTGTAACTTTTCTACCTGTGTATAACAGACTGAACCAATTTCTCCCTCTACCCATTAACCCGCACCCACCCTCCACCCCTGCACACGTATGTGGAACTTTGGCCGCACTTCCGATTAGTTGAATCTTCTTCGGTTTCTTTTTTTGAGGATCACTGGCAAACCAACCAAATGGTGTGTTAACGCTTCCTCCAACTTGTCCAATTGGCAAGCTTTGAATGAGCGCCGCTGTGGCCGACGAGACTATTCTGAGCTCGCGTTGACGCTAAGCTGGGCAGCGGCTTCAGTAGTGTGTCGCCAAAAAGTCTTGCGGGTCGTGCAAACCTATTATAGTGTGCTTTCACCTTTGCACATAACTATGTGAAAGATAGATTCATTTTATTTACGACGGGGACGGTAGGCTTTGCCAACAAAGTTGTACTTCTGGTAGATTTTAGGGATGTATGTCTTTTCATGTTTCCAGACTGATGTACTCTTGTAGTTCCTTTTGAACTTGTTTATATTAATAATTATTATGATATCATTTTATGAATGAATGGAATTATAATTTAAAAAATTAGTAAAACTAAATAACTGATACCTTCTTTACACAGGAGGCCTGTTCTCTTCAGTACTTTTTCTTAGTGCTGTGGAGGATCTTAGGGGCTTTACCACCTTCTAAAGTCTACATGGAGCAGCTCAAGTCTGGATTGGGTGACGCCAGTGAGAGTGACATCCTACATACTCTGCGATGGTCCTCACGCCTTAGGGTGTCTATTTATGTGAAATGGATTAGGGTATGTTGACTTTAAGTAATGGGTAGTGCCCTTATCTTTCCGATGTTAGAAGAGATTTTTCATTATTGTATGTCTTATGTGGTAAAAATCAGGCTGGCTTGCTAGGCTAATTTTTCATCATAACTATGTCTATATCCTTGCTAACAGGACCACTTAGTGAAGCAGGGAATGAAAGCAGATCAAGCAGCCTCTTTGGTTGAAATCACAGCCGCAAAGTGCAGCACTGTCAAATATGATGTGGAACTAGCAGAGGAGTACATTGCCAGACAGGTACTGTTCACAATCTTTATCATTCATTATATGAACACATTGTTTATGGGCCCTTTATGTTTTACTATTAAAATGCAGATTTCAACGTTCTCCAATATTGACCCAAATGTCATAGTTCCACTTGATCAGCTGCCTTCGCTACAAGCCATCTATACACTGGATGCAGTTATTTCCAAAGTACAAGTGTCCTTGGATGAACATTTGTCCAAGGTTGCCGTTGAGACAGACACTCAAAAGTCATCAGAAATCACAAAGAACCTGTTGTCTGCCACGTTACAACTAACTGATATGTACACAGCCTTTACAAGGTGAGTGAGTGTCTTTCAGGGACTGCTTGTAATTTTATCTAGTTGCACAAAAGAATACATAACTTAATCCATCCAATCTATCAATGTTATCTTTTTGAACAATTTGACTGTTATTATGCATCAGAAATTGAAATCTTTCCTTCATCCTAGATCTTATCTACTAATGAACATCCCAGAGGAGGGAGAAAACAAGCTGTCAGATGCCAAACTCCAAGGTTATGCTGCTGTGCTATCCATTGGCTCCACCCGCTGCAAGGCCAACTTGTTGGGTATGTACCGTATTATTTAGTAGGGGTGGGCGATATGGCCTTAAACATGTATCACGATAAATGGAGCAGATTTATCTCGATAACGATAAATGACGATAAAGTCGTCCAAGCGGACTGTTATATAATTTGAAAATCTGAATCAATGCATGAAATACAGATTAACAGTTTCTTGTTGATTTAGTTACCAGCATTCAATTTGATATATTTAACAAATGTACATGCAGTCTAGACATTAGGTTTATACAAATGAATTGTAAACAATAAGAATTCAAGTATGAGCATTTATAACAGAGTGTATGGCTTGAACAATGTACATTGTCAAAATCGATATGCCTGTGCAAACATGTCATTGTAACACAAATGACTTGCAGCTCGAACAGTACACTTCAAAAAGACAATTTATTGTTAATGGCTGCTGTGACATAATTATTCAATACAAGTGTTTACTTTATGGTTTCAGCCCCCACCCCCCACCCCCAGTGCATTTTTTAATAAATGCACACATACATGAACCCCCAAACAGACAGACAGACAGACAGACACACATTAAAGCTATATTGATCTTCTGCAAATGAAACACTTAAGATTTTATGATAGCAATAATGACACAGAATTAAACACATACAGAAAAATAGCTGGGGCCATTTGTGCTTTATGCTGAATGCTTTACCATCACAAAAGCTATCAGAGAAATCACACACAGTCAGATACAAAATAACGCGACATAGTAATTGCTAGATGCAGTCCATGCCCAATCCACTCATTAAATTCAGCCGTTTCGACAAGGTTAGAGCCGCTATCCGACTCCATCACGTTCATTTGTAGCGTTAGCCGCTAGCGGCCGCTAGCGTTAGCTGCTAGCGTTAGCCTGTGGCCTGGCTACCGGTAGAAAGCACTGAAAGCACCATCTCCGGAAATTGTGAGAACAAGGGAGGACAGCTGGTGAAAGCCCGTCTGGATGCCACCAAGAGTCTATTAAATGTCGGGTGAAAGTTTGGCGAACCTCCCTTAAGCCACACTCCATCACGTTTTGCTTGTAGCATTAGCTGCTAGCGTTAGCTTACCGGGCTTCTGTTTGATTGGCTTCCTGATGATCACGTGACTCCCTACGTAAGTACATTCACTGCTTTCTTAAAGGGGAATGAGCATAGACGAACAACACAGAGTCAAAGCGGGATGAAAAGACTATTTTCTTGTTTTATTAATTTACCGAATTTACCGACATGGTCAGAATTACGTCGGTCATCGTGAAGAATTTCGGTGACGGTAAATTTTCGGTTTACCGCCCAGCTCTATTATTTAGTATGGAAATGTTCACTAGATCAGTGGTTTCCACTTTGTGTTTTGATTTGCACACTAACTTTTGAATTGAACACTTGTAGGACAGAATGTTATGCAGAACCTACCACCAGCTGTGCAGACCATATGTGAGACATGGAACAGTATCCACACCAGCGAATTCCCGAACATCGGATCTTGGGTATGTAATCTTAAAAATCACAGAATCCTCAATATTCAAACTGCATTTTACTAAATGCTACAGTTGCATGTACGTATCAATCACTCACAGGCTGCTGCATGAACACCCCAGGGCCCTTAAAGTAGTTCATTATGAAATAATTAATAAATAAACGACATTATTTATTCATTGATAGTTTATAACCAGGGGTGCACATAAGTGGTCCGCATGCGCGCATGCATCCTGGACTTTGACCAACGCTCTGGCCCTCAACGGCTTCCATACGCTTTTGCGTACCGATGGCTGACCACTGTATTTGCGGCGGACACGAGAAAATAACTTCTCAAAATGTCGAAGAGGCAGGCCCCACTGAGTAATTATTTCCGTGTTCCCCCACCCCCGTCAAAAGACAGACAACAGAGACGTCACCGGAGCTACCGAAAAAAAGGACTTTTGCTGAAAAGTGGCTGCAGGAGGTACCATGGCTAGAAGCAAATGATGCTCGCACGGAAATGCGGGACAAAATGTGCCGTGAGAATCCCAATGTCGCTGATAAGAGCAGCGCATTTTATGTTGGGTCAAAGAATTTTAGCAATCCAAACTTTGAAAAGCACGAAAAAAACAGCATGTGGCAATTAAGCAAACTATTGATGTCAGACAGGACCCCACTCGCCCTATGGACAAGTGGCGGAATAAAGGTAATGAAGAACAGCGCCATGCACTGACAAACGTGTTTTTGCTCGCATTTTACAAAGCTAAACATGCACGTTCGATGAGGTCTTATGAGGAGGACATTCCACTTTTACAAAGGTTTGGAGTTAATGTGGGAGCCGCATAATGCCCTTTATTTTGAATTGGTGCTTTTATGTTTATTTCTTTACATTTCACTTCAAAGTAATGGCAATTTTGTTGTGCCAGTTGACGTTAATCGAGCATTAATTGTTAATATAATTGATTAAAGTTAATTGGCTCTAAGTAAAGCTTGTCATAATTTTATCGCATCAGGCGGGTCGGCTCTCAAGCTCCATGAGGGCCAAGTCACACCTCCAGGTCCTCCTCTGAGAACCTGGGCAAAAAAATATGTGCACCCCTGTTTATAACATACACCTTTACAGGACACTCATTTGACTCATTGCCTGCCATTGACGGTGCTAGATGTCGAATCCATTTTGATTGGGTTCGGTCAAACGTGCTGAAAAATTAGCATTCACAGGCAGTCCTCCCAGTTCAAATGAATTTCACGTCTGTCCTTGTCAATGGTAATACTGAATAAAAATAACATAATATTTAGGGAGGTCCCGATGCGATCACGTGATCGAAAATCAGGCCGATCAGGCCAATTTTCAGAGGATCTGAATTGGGTGAAAAGGATCGGGTTTTTAACTTATGGTATGTATAATAAAACCTATTGTGCTGGCTAGAGTTGCAGTGGTTTAGGGCCAGTTAACATTTTACAGTGCGTCACTGCCACCTTGTGGTCATAATAATTCACTGCATCCACCGTGTGAAGCAGTTTGCAACATATGCTCATAAAGGATGAGCCAATACTTGGTTTTATATTGAACCGTTCGATACGCCCTCTTCAATTCAATTCAATACGCAAAAACATTCAATCCAAATGAAAAGCTCCCAAAATGTATTTTCTGAATTTATTTTTGTCGTCTCGCTCGCTAAAATGTCCAGCGCAGCTTTGCGTTGCAAAAACAAACTCTGCTGCTACCACACCCTCTTCTTCACTCCTCCCCCAAACTGCATGAAAGGTGGGAGCTGTGGCGCACGAGGATCATTGCTCGTGAGGAAAGACAAGATACATAAGGAGGCGGCATGTCGACTTCTATATCGTACAGATCGGTTGTTTGGCATTGCCAAAAGAAACAAAGATATATGTTATCCTCTGCAACACTCCCAGAAAAAGAGGAAGTACTGTAAACGGTACTTTACTGTAACATGTTTGAACTTTTGTTAAAACGGGATCAGGACTCTGTATCGACAAATTCTCAAAAACTGGTGACTCGGACAAGGATGCAAAAATATGCATTCGGGACATCCCTAATAATCATTGTATTTGAGACCTGATGTCCACGTATGTCTTTATTAGGCTGTTACCAATTTTTTTTTTTTTTTAATTACCGGTATAAAATAAGCCACTTGCCCTACAAAAAGGTTTTAAAAGAGTGCTGGGATGTTCACGCCGTAATGTTTTTGTGCACTGCAAATTTTAAATTTTGTAGTATTTTTAAATAAAGAGATGGAGAAAAATCAATAAATAGACGAATTAATTGATGGTTAAAGTAATTGTTTTTACCGCACTAGTTTATATGGGCTCCAATGCATGTCACTGCAACAATTCTCTATTACAGCGAAATGCATTTGCCAATGATACGATTCCATCAGAGAGCTACATCAGTGCGATCCAAGCAGCTCACCTGGGAACACTGAGCAGCCAATCTTTGCCTCTGGCATCTTCTCTCAAACACATTCTTCTTTCTTTGGTTCGGCTCACCGGTGACCTCATTGTGTAAGTGGCTGTCCAAATTCTGAATTGGTTATATGCTCCCTGTTTGTGTGACTTCCTGAGTTAATTTTTGCCCGGCTTATACTGTAGCACAGAGGAGCTGGATCCTACTCAGATCGTGCGTACGTTGCTGCCCCTTCTCCTGGAGAGCAGCACCGAGAGTGTGGCAGAAATGTGTACAACATCACTGGAGCGTATTCTTGGGCCTTCAGAATCGGATGCCTTTCTAAGCCGCATCTATGAACGTTTGGTGACTGGATGTTACAACATCATTGCAAATCACTCAGACCCTAACAGGTATACAGTTTGATTTCATCCTTGCTGACCGCCGTCTGGCGGTCATTCAAGCTTCATAGAACTGTAGTTACTTTAGTTCTACATCAGCCAAAAACTGTGATTGTGCTGTATTGTTTTCTTTTAACTCAAGTATGTCATGATTCTAGTGGTTTGGATGAGTCTGTCCTTGAAGAATGCCTTCAGTACCTTGAAAAGCAGCTTGAGAGTGTCCAGGTCCGCAAAGCCATGGAGGAGTTCTTTTCTTTCAGGTATTTTCTTGATTGATGACACAGAATACATGAACACAACTTACTCACTCACTGTTACCTTTTTTTTTTCCAGAGGTGAGCTTGTCCAAATTATGATGGCGACAGCCAACGAAAGCCTATCTGCGAAATTCTGCAACAGAGTGCTGAAATTCTTCACAAAGCTTTTCCAGCTAAGTAAGTTTGATATCAGCTGAAAATGTTAGAAATGTTTATTTTTTATTTTTTATTTTAAAAACACAATATGTCTATGGAGTGGCCTGCGGGGACGGGGGCTCACTTCTAGCTTGTAAAACTCTGCAAAAGAATACATTTTACTTAGTCCTATTAGGGTAAAGATACATTTTTACAACAAAGTGTACATTACTACTGTGTATGTATAAAAATAAAAAATAAAAAAAAAAATATATATATATATAATATAGTTTTTATAAGACCTAAACGTTTTTTGAGTGAAAGGAGTGAATTAGTCATATTTTTTATTCTAGTCACATCTGAGAGGCAATTGTTGGCTGTTTTCAACAATGTACATCGGAAAATAAAGACATTGATTGACTGAAAATCGTTCAATATTAGATGAAATGTCTTGTTTTCTCATGTATATTTATAATTGCTCTTTACCTAAAAAAAATGTTTTTTCAGATAACTCGATTAATCGATAGAATTTTCAGTCGAATACTCGATTACTAAAATGTTCGATAGCTGCAGCCCTACATACAATACCACTATTCTTGCTGGAATTGTAAATTTGCATATACAAACTAAAGATATATATATCTTAGCTAAAAATGCCATTACGCTTGATAACACACATCACTTCAAAGTTAGTTTTTTTTCCCCCACCTGTTTCAATTGAATTTCCATTTGTGTCAAGCTATTTTTAAGTTCTAGTTAAGTTTTAAGTTAGTCTAAACTGATTTTTGATAGGATTTTGAGTTTTTGCAGAGTTCAAAATAAATGTATTGTAACATATCAGGTTATAATATGGCGGGAATATTTGTATGCGTTTCTGAATGCACCGCATGACGTGCGGGGGTGAGGGAGGTGCGGGAGAGCGAGAGACGTGCCATCCTGTTGTTGTTGTCGCTCTGGCAGGTGCATTGTGCGTCTGCTACCGCAGACTGCAGTCATGTGTTGGTTGTTCCACAAGTTCCAAAAAAATAAACCTAATAAAGCGGGTGACTCTTTGTCAACGTTACAGTATGATACCTGCTATATTGGAGCACATAAGAGACCAGTGCTACTTGGTGTTTTATCCAGCAATGACTACTGAACTAAAATTGACAGTTAGCATTATTGTTTTTATTTTACACCCTCATCACTCTACAGTGCTGTTTTCACAGATTAAATAAAGCCTGTATGTAAGACACGTTAGCCACGCATCAACAGTGGTCATAATTAATAGAAACCTAGCCCTCCGCAGGGCTAACGTTACGTGAGCAAGTGACAGGAACGTTAATCTTATTCATTAGCGTTGAAAAGTGTACTGCTTTAAGATTGCGGTTGTTTACTAACGCAGCTTACTGTCATTTCGCATCTAGTTCAACATACATGTGATATCTATGAGACGTATCAGAGTACTACGGCTACCACCGTAGCATCATGCGGGCTAGTTTTTAGCAATGTCGGCGTAGTTTGTAGTGGCTGTCGGCTGCAGTAAGGTTTCTTATATTTTTTTTAAATTGCTTCTTCCTTTACGCACGTGAGCCGTGACATCAGCGCGTTGTCCAGCATTAAAAGTAGTCCGGGGAAAGCATGATGCTTAGAGCTGGCAAAATTAAACGATTCCTCGAGGTGAATAAAATTACTTGGATCAGTTTTTAAACTCGAGTTGCTCGAGTGTTCGTTTCAGCTCTAATTGTATGTCACAAAGTATGATAAATAATGGACACGAACAGGAATAACTCTCAACATGTCAATGTGATACTTTCTCTCCACAGCTGAAAAGAGCCCAAATCCCAGTTTGCTCTGTCTTTGTGGCTCTCTGGCACAACTGGCCTGCGTGGAACCTTCTCGTCTGCAGTCCTGGTTAACGCGCATGACTGCCACGCCACCCAAGGATTCAGAGCAGCTGGAAATTGTTCAAGAAAACCGACAGCTTTTGCAAGTCCTCACCACTCATATTGTGCGGGACAACAGCCAAGTGGGGGAAGGAGTGTGCACGGTCCTCTTAAGCATTCTAATTCCCATGGCAACAGACATGCTGACTAATGGAGATGGGACAGGATTCCCTGAGCTCATGGTCATCATGGCCACTCTAGCCAGTGCTGGACAGGGAGCGGGCCACTTGCAGCTGCACAGGGCAGTTATTGACTGGCTCACTCGATGGTAAGTATAAAATTATTATTTTTATTGCAAAACTTCCGTTGACATGCAATGTATAAAAGTATTTTTTCATTTACAGCAAAAAGTATTTAACTCAAAAGAATGTTGTGGAAAAAGTGAGCACAAACACATCCCAAGGCAAAGTACGTATTTGTTTTTACTGGCTGTTTTAGAATTTGTGATTCTTGAAAAGTTACAATTTGGCATTAACTTATTGTGTCATTAATCTGGACTGCTTCCTTAATTTCAGCATGCAAGCATGTTGGAATGCTCCTGTCACATCATCTCCTATTTGGCTGATGTGATGAACGCCTTGAGGCAAAGTAATGGTCAAGGTAGCGCAGCAATTCTCATGGAAGGAGAGGAAAAAGCCATGGAGGTGGACTCGGACTGGGTGGAAGAACTAGCCGTAGAGGAAGATGATTCTCAGGCTGAAGATTCTGTAAGATTCTTTTTTGACTGTGCTTGCTTTTGGGGAAAATTGATATAAATTGCATAATTTTACAGGAATCGAAGGTCAGGAGAATTTTTTTCCCCAAAATATTGTTTAAAAGAAAAAACTTATAGTGCGTTGTAGTAGCAATACTCGCTGAATACTTGTTAAATAATCTGATCCATATTGAACTTCAGGTTGCAATTTGTGTAACATAATTTGCCATCAACTCACAGGATGAAGATTCTCTTTGCAACAAACTCTGCACTTTCACCATAACTCAGAAGGAATTCATGAACCAGCACTGGTAAGAATAAAGTTCATAGATTTATTGCCATATGATTTTAGTTTAGTTCCCACAATTTTGGGTGTGGCTAAAAAAATTATTACTTGATGTTTTTCATTGAAAAATCTACTTTAGTTCAAACATAGACTTCATAATGTTTGTAATGGACATTATGAAGTCTATGGTTCAAACTGCAATGAAGAAAATGCAGCGGACCCTTACATCTTCAGTTTTCGAGACTGCCAATTCCCCTATAGCTTTTTTATTTTTATATATATTTTTTTGTTTTATTTTTTTCACTTTTTTGACTTTTTAAAGCATTCTTTTTTGGGAACCAATCCGTAGAAAACGATAAGTGGTCCTTTACCAACATACCCGGGGCTTCTGTATGTCTTTAGCCCTTTATGGGGCACTCAATTAACTCATTGGCTGCCAGTGACAACCCTATACGTCCAATCCATTTTGACTGGGAGAGGCTAGCAGCGATCATTCGCTGCAAAACAGTTAAAACACATTGGCCGTCTATCAGTGGCACTGAAGGATCAGCGCTCACAGCAAGTCCTCCCAATTTAAATGAATTGGAAGTCTATTGTTGTCAATGCCGGGCCATGGGTGCAATACTATGAAATAAAAATAAACTTTAAGGTGTTATTGGGAACCATACCAAGAATATATTTGTTTTAATTTTACTTTGATTAGTTTTTACTAACATTTTATTAATTTATAATTTTATTTTTTCTCTTTAAAAAGTATTTTTAAAAATATATATTTTAGATTAACCCTATAAAGACCTTTCATCACTATATGTGGATATTAAGGGTGTAACAGTACTTGTAATAGTATTGAACTGTTTTGGAACGTGATAGTCTGTTCGGAACGGACTCGTACCGAACGAGTTTCTGACGTTTATATAACCCTTACTTTTCGAGGCTGTGAGTCGATCGGGTTACACTTTCTTTGTATAGATTATATTTATTCCATCTTCTCTACTATAATGAGGACCAACACGGTAGGACAGTCCAGAAACGTCAACGGCGCGACAACGTGGCCGCCGCGAGAGCTGAACCCCTTGCTCCTGGTGCTGCGTCACCAGTAGGTAGATGGCAATATAGTGTAAAGCGCTTTGAGCGCCTTGAAAGGTGGAAAAGCGCTATATAAGTATAACACCAACACCAACCAACACCAACGCAGTGAAACGCGGGCGTTAGAGTCAATCAGCCAATGCACACCAGTCGCAGTGCGGCCACGTGTTAGATGCGTCCCAGAAGCGGCTCAACGCGACGCGCGCGAAAAGAACGGCAGAGTTTATTATTTGACTCGAGCCGCAGCCCTCCCGGTCAATACTACTAGCTAGGATCGGGCCAGAAGTCACTCGTGTAATAATACGGTGGATCCGGTCGATTTTCAAACTAATATGCAATCGTAACCTACTTTTTGAGTCCATCAGATCTCTTGAGTGGTAGATCGGGGCACAGTTGACTTGTCTTTATTGATTTACGGCTGTCTTTTCTGCTATAATAATTACCAACACGGCCCCGTGTTCAATACAAAGCCCTCCTACCACAACAAAACAAGTAGGAACTAATATTCATATAGGAACTAAAGTTATACAACATAAAATATACAATATAAATGAATACTACATCACATTTGTAAAATATAAACATATTAATAAAATAAATAATAGCCAATTTAAATAAAATAAATTGAAATGAGCTAAAACACCTGTAATTAAATAATAAGAATAATACACACATCCTGCTTACACAATTAAATTTATTAATTTCTGTGTGGCGCTTTAACTTGAGAAAATCCACCAATAAAGCTTTTGAAAACCGTTCATAAGGGAAAAAAATATTTCATTGAGGCATTTCATTTGTAAAATACATGTTAAAATCTTTGTCCTTGGGATTGCTTTTCTCTTTAGCACAGGACTTCTTTTTTCTTCTTTCTTTCAGAAATAAAGCTGACCACCAATACGCGGGGTCTGAAAGGCAAATTGTTGTTGGATTATGATTAAATACATGCTACTTTTTGAGCAGAATTCTAGCTTTGTATAGGCTAATGTTCCTATTGTTGAAAGCACAAAAGTGTGTAGTAAACAACTAGCACATTTATATTTTGCATTTTGTTTTTTTACTGTACCGAAAATGAACCGAACCGTGACCTCAAAACCGAGGTACATACCGAACCGAGATTTTTGTGTACCGTTACACCCCTAGTGGATATAACTTGTATGTGGATGTCAGGTCCTTAAGTTTGTTTTGTAACCAAAGGTAGTCACTACCCATATAAAGGCTTCACTAGTCCATGGATTTTGTCAATTACCATCATTAATGAAGAAAACAAAATGTATGAAACGAGTTTTATGAAGCAAAGCAACCAGTAACTATGTATTGCTAAAACACAGCTATAGATAAAATTACCAATTGTCAGGACTAAAATGGCTGCATTTAATTTTCTAGGTACCATTGTCACACCTGTAAGATGGTGGATGGGGTAGGTGTGTGCACTGTGTGTGCCAAGGTCTGTCATAAAGACCATGAGATCTCCTATGCCAAATATGGCTCATTCTTCTGTGACTGCGGTGCCAAAGAGGATGGCAGCTGCCAGGTGAGACCGAATACCTCAGGTCATCATGGGAAGAGAGCAACAGCGGTAACTTTGGCTTGCAAGTCATTCCAACCATTGACTCCCATCCAGTCATTTCATTTGTTAAGTTCTATCTAGCTAGTTCACACGTGTCCAGTAATGTTTGAGAAAAATCATGTTGCATTGCTTAGATCATAAACAGAGAGGAGCAGATGTATATGCAACCCTTGTCATTTTACAAGTTCGCCCACTTAGAAAATAGGTAGATGTCGGAAATTTCAATCCTAGATGCATTTCCACTTATAGGGGCATAATTTTAAAAAATCCGGAACTCACATTGCATGATTTTTCAATAATTGTAAATTACTGGGTTTCATTAGTATTTGTACCCCTGAGAAAATCAGTGCTAATATTTAGTTCAGACGCCTTTGTTTGCAATTACAGAGGTCAGACGCTTTCTGTAGTTCAAGTTTTCACATATGGAAACAGGGATTTTGGCCCATTCCTCCACACAAATCTTCTTTAGATCTGTCAGGTTTCGGGGCTGTCGTTGAGAAACACGGAAGTTTCAGCTCCATCCAAAGATTTTCTATTGGATTGTGGTCTGGAGACTGGCTTGGTCACTCCAGAACCCTTGGTATGCTTTTTACGCAGCCACTCCTTGGTCCGCTTGGCTCTCTGCTTTGGATCATTGTCATGATGGACGATCCAGCCCCGACTCAACTTCAAGTCTCTGACTGAGGGAAGGAGGTTGTAGCTCAAAATCTAATGATACATTTCACCATTTATCCTCTGCTTTATACAGTACAGTCGTCCTCTCCTTTTTGCCGAAAAGCAGCCTCAAAACATGAGGTTTCCACCCCCATACTTCACAGTGGGTATGATGTTCTTGGGATAGTACTCATCCTTCTTTTTCCTCCACACACAACAAGTAAAGTTGGCACCAAAAAGTTCTACTTTGGTCTCATCTGACCACATGACTTTCTCCCATGACCCCTCTGCATCATTCAGATTGTCCCTGGCAAACTTCAGACAGTCCTTCACATGTGCTGGCTTCAACAAGGAAACCTTCGGAGCAATGCATGATTTTAAACCTTTGCACCGTAGCCTTTGAAGCTTTCCATCCAGCTAAGCCTGAACGATATATCGTTTAAACATCGCCATCGCGATGTGCGTGTGCGCAATAGTCCCATTGCAAGCACGTGCGATAGTTTTTCTTTTTTTTGATCCACATACGCCTCACTTTCTGGTCTGCACACAGCCTCCTACCCTCCCTCTCCCAGCCTTTTGATCCTCTCAGTCACTGCGGCACAACAATGGCTTTGATCTAGCCAAAGAAGCAGACTTCACACAGGCATCTGTCAATCATCGTTTAACTTGTTAAACAGTTGCAAGGAAGCAGCGCTGGAATGAATGTGTGTACTGTGGGGACGTTGGAGACATTTAAATTAGTGACGGGATCTGTCGTTCACTTGAGTAAACAAATCCATTCCGGTCCGTTCAGTAAAACGATTCGTTCAAACGAATCGTTCAACGAATCGTTCGCCCCCCTCATCTCCCTCCCCACCCAAATGAATCGTTCGGTTAGTGAACGGGAAGTGACGTTGCCGAACGAATCACCAAAAACCGCTTCGCAGTATAACTGAACGGGAAGTGACATTGCTTGGTCCCTCCCTCTCTTGCACATTGACCACTCGTCGTAGTTTCAGAAATGAGTGACAGGCGATATCATTCTGCTCTCAGAGACAGCCTCGTCTCCCTCCCGCTGCTGCAAAAGCGAGGGAGGACTTCCGCGTCGTCTGTCCTAGTTCTATGGGCTCAAAGTCATGGCTCGTGCTTGCATTTCGAATTAGGACACGGTTAAACATTTTCCTTTTGAGGGGGAAGTCGGGGTTTGGGGTCGGGGGCGCACGGACTTTCTTTAGCATGATCTTGCTCACATATACAATGCTGCTGCTAACAGCCAACGCGGCATGCTTGCTGTCACGAAAATAAAAATAAATCGAAAGTTTAATTTCTAATTATGGAACGGCCAACACATCATATTAACCTCTCACTCTGTTGTATTTTTGTTTTTTATTATTAAGATGATCGTTTTGAATTTTTGCACTGGTATTAATAAATAAAATAATCCGGTCAGCTCCCCTGTCGTCCCCGCATCTCAGATCGTCAAATGCTGACGAGAAATAATTGTTTGCTTTATGATTTCGCCTTTCTACTCTTATTAGTCTGTTAAGAAAAATGTAGACATATTGCGACATCTCCCGTGTCCGCGCGCTTTGTTTTTGGGGCGCTTGAGTAGCACATGATGGACGGATTGACATAATTTGTCAAACCAACCGACACCCTCTGACACGAAAAAAAAAAAAAAAACACTCGGAAAAAATTGACATGTATATACAGTTTCATTGCAAATCAGTATTATGGTGATCATACTAAATATTTTTTTTCTGTGCACATATGAGGTACATATCGCTGCCATGAAGCCTCCATATAGTGACAGTTCTCTGCCCGCTTCACTGCCGTCACGCGACCGCAGCTCAGGTTTTGCTTGCCTCGTAGCTACGCGTGTTTTAAATTACTGTAAATTTGATAGTATATCGTCATAGGCACAGTCCCGAGTCTGTTGAGAAAATTAGAACACTAAACCATGCTCGCTAGATTTGTGTGGTGTTTTTGTCTTTTTGAGCAGCATTTGATAGGCTCCACGTTAACAAATATGTGACAAAGTCGTTTCCTTTCATTTTATGACTCGTTCACCGCATAGTCATTACTGGAAAGTCAAGTTAGCAGCAAGCTAGGTCAGGAACCGGAGGACCGAATCACTGAACGGGAAGTGACAAAACTCAGTCTTTCCCCCCTGCCTGCACGCTGGCTGCTTATTGGCCACACGTGGAAATGAGTGACATACGCCATGATTCTATTTCCGCTCCCTCCCCTGCCCGCGATGAGGCTGGCGTCTGATTGGTCGTGTGCGATGTCAGAAGACGCTGCCGCTTGCTCAACGCCCTCCCACGCAGCGAACAAGCACCACCAACTTCATAGAACGAATCAGTGCAGATGGTGATTAGTTCGGTCTCGTTCACCCAAACAATTCGTTCAAAAAGAACGAATCGTTCGCGACCGATACAACACTAATTTAAATGCCAGAAGTGATCATGAGTTTGAAATTTCTACATGTCACTTCAACGGTCACAGCTAAAGCAGATAAACAGAAGCATTTAATAAAGCCAAGCATTTATCTGCTACAGTACTTTATTCTTGTTCAAAAATGATTTGGTTGGACAGTTATGTTTAAAACTTATCATAATTATGAAATTTGAAGTGCTTAAAAACCATTTATTTATATACATTTTTTAAATCACTTTGGGGGGGGGGGGTTGGGGGAGAAAAAAACATATACACGGTGACCCAAAAAAAAGTTTACACTGCCATAATACAACTTAAATGCCATGTTTATTCAGCTTAGAATTAGAATTGAATCACAAATTATACATTATTCTAAAGAACATGTACAGTACACTCTATTTTTCAATGTGTCCTCCCTTAAGTGTCACAACAGCCTCCAGGCGCCTGCGGAACGCTTCTTTATGTAGGATGCTGTCATCTTTTCCCAAGGTCTAACAATGGACCTCTCCAAGGCTGCCACAGAAGTTTGTGGCTTCTTACAGGCACTGTCCTCCACAGTTGCTCATATGCTATAATTCAGGGGATTGAAATCTGGACTCTGGGGTGGCCACATATCACCTTGTCAATCAACTTTTTGGTCCGCACAGATCGGCACTTCCAGACCCAGGTTTTCGTGAGGCTGTTCCAGTATCTTTCAGCTTCTTTTTAACTTTGTAGACTGCACATCTAGATATTCTCAGATTTGCTGCAATCTCAGTAGGTGTCAGACCGGCACGCAGCAATTCAGGTACAGCTAAAGTTTTCTTCATTTTCAGCAGAAGCACAGGAATTGTAGAGACGAGAGATTATCAGCTGCATTGAGTGACCTTAATGAATCACTTAAGCGTGACAAGCTATTTAGATATGTTTCAATGGCTTTTAAACAAGCAGTCAACTGAGTGTAAACTTTTTTTTGGGTCAACCTGTATGTATCTCTTTCCAATGCTAAATCTGAATAAATACATTGGGCACAAAAAACACACACACAAAAAAAATTTTTTTAATGGGGGGGTGGGCTACTTTGCGGTTTTTCACTTATCGCGGCGGGTTCTGGTCCCCATTAACCGCGAAAAACAAGGGATGACTGTACACTGTGGTGATCTAAAGTCTTTCCAAACAGCTATTTAAGTCATCTTGTGAAAATATCTTGAAAAAAATATTTATAATTTTTTTTTAATATCGCAATATATCGCAAACCCAAAAAAAATCGCAGCAATAGTTTTTCCCAATATCGTTCAGGCCTACATCCAGCTCTCTTCAGGTCATTGACCAACTCCTGCCGTGTAGTTCTAGGCCTAGGATGAGCTCTCACTTTTCTTATCATGAGTGATGCCCCACGAGAAGAGATTTTACATGGAGCCCCAGTCCGAGGTAGATTATCAGTCATGTCTTGCCTTTTCCATTTTCTAACATGTGTTGCAACGGTTGATTTATTCTTACCAAGCTGCCTTCCAATTGTCCCATAGCCTTTTCCAGCTTTGTGGAGCTCAGCAATTTTTTTCTCTGGTGTCTTTCGAAAGCTCTCTGGTCTTGCTCATGGTAGCAGTTGGATTATGACTGACTGTGGGGTGCGCAGGGTGCGCAGGTCACAATTTTGAGCTCACACAGGTGGTGGGTGGGTGGTTACTCATGGGGTAAAGGTCGACTTTTTTAAAGGTATACTGACAACTCTTTTAGTGTTATAATTATTGCTCATTCTCAGGGGTACAAATACTTATGAACCCCAGTAAATTACAAATAAATTATTGCAAAATCTTACAATCTGAGGTCTGGATTTTTTTTTTTTTTAGAATGTCTCTATAAGTGGAAACGCATGTATGATCGAAATTTCAGACCTCAACCTATTTTCTAAGTGGGTGAACTTGCAAAATCATAAGGGGTGCAAATACTTCTGCTCCTCACTGTAACAAAAGCCAGTTTTCCTAGCTACTGTAATCCTTAATGACTGTTTTGATACAGTTTGCATGCAATGAACAAACCATCAACCACATTTGATGTTATTGTAGCAACTTTGAAAAATACATGTTTTACTATTGCTAATGTAGCTATTAGTAATAACAAAATGGTAGTGTCCCATACCTGCATAGTAGTTCATTAAACTTTTAACTTTTTTGCGAATGCTTTTTGTCTGAGTTATTTGTAGCAATAGTTTTTATTTGGTGCAATACTGCAGCCCTGGCAATTGTTTTCAGGAGTATTTTTTGGAGAAACCATTTTCTCCCAATTGTAAAGATAGATATGTTTGATTTGGATGTTTTTTTGTTTTGTTTTTTTGCCTGTCCTGTTGTGAGTGTATTGTGTTGTGTCATTAACAGGCCTTAGTTAAACGCAGCCCAAGCAGTGGTATGGGCTCCACTCTGAAGGAGTCTTCTGCGTTCCAGAGTGAACTGCGCATGCCCGAGAGCACAAGCCGTCACCAAAATGTCTCCCCATCTGATAAAGGCAAGGTGACCATCTGTGATGGTAATCCTGGTGATGAGGACAGACCAAAGAAAAGCAGTGTGTGCAAGAGTATTGAAGGCTGTCAGGAAGAGCTGCTCTCCCAAGTGGTGAGGAAAATGGCTTCACCTTTTGAAATGATTGAGGGAAAGAGAAATTATAGTACTTCTCATGATATTCTAATTATATGAGATGTACCTAAATATGACCTTTTTGTGGGAGCAAAATGCAAATACGAGATTTACTTGGCTGTGTAGTTCAATCCCTTATCAAGTTATGGTAAATTTATTTCCTGACGTCTGTGACTTTTGCCCTAATTACTCCAAAATTGAATCACCTCTTCGGTTTCATATTACAAACATATCCTGCAAGTTTATTAATAATCCTTTCATCCGTTCTTGAGCTATTTAGAACAAAAACGCACAGATATGGAAACAAATACATAACCTCCGCCTTCTGTAGGTTTCGCATACTGCCGGAGGTCATTTCAGGTCAGTATCTCACCTTTTAATGTCTCTACAGAATGCATCGTCTACTGCTGCTCTCATACTGGAGATGCTGATGTTCCTAATGGAAGCCATTCAGACGAATTTCCAGCAGGCATCTGCTGTAGGCAGCAGCATCCGGGCACAGCAAGCCCTAAATGAACTTCACACTCAGGATAAAAGTGTGGATATGACAGATCAGTTGATGGTGGGATAATCTCTATTGATTGTATTTTTGTTCTGCTTTTCTTATATTATTGACCTTCATCAAAATGTATGCACTTTTGTTCTTACTTTTTACACTTTATCTTTAGGTACCCACCCTTGGCTCTCAAGAAGGTGCATTTGAGAATGTACGGATGAATTACAGTGGTGACCAAGGGCAAACAATCCGCCAGCTCATTAGTGCTCATGTGCTGAGGCGCGTTGCCATGTGTGTCTTGTCATCGCCTCATGGCCGCCGTCAACACCTTGCGGTCAGCCATGAAAAGGGAAAGGTGAGTCTTCGGTTTAAAGTTAATCTAACATTCAGAATTCAGAGGCAAGTTGCATTTTTATGGAGAGACACTTAAACACAGGAGACCAACTCCAGTCTTGCCGCTCGGGCCTCCAGTCACTTACTTACTTTTATTTAGGACAAAAGGACAAGGGAGGGAGCAGGGAAGCAACATAGAATCGATACATACAGTACATGGGGATAACATGTCCCTGGACAAGGAAGGCTGACTAGACAGAAGTCATCCTATCTGCTGACTAACTATAAAAAAAGCATAAATTTGTTGAACACAATTACTCCAACATTGAGCCTCACTAGTCGTAGACTGAAAATTGGCTTCAATGAAAAACTTCTAATGAAAAATTGCTTCCATCGCAGATAACTGTTTTGCAGCTGTCCACCCTCTTGAAGCAAGCTGACTCCAGCAAGAGGAAGCTGACACTGACCCGTCTGGCCTCTGCCCCAGTCCCTTTCACTGTCCTCAGTCTTACAGGCAACCCTTGTAATGAAGATTATCTGGCTGTGTGTGGCCTCAAGGTATTTCAGCAGAACAATTATGTTAATACATTAGATTCATTTTACAAGTAAGGAGTAAATAGCAAAAGAATTGCAGTATAGTTAATCGGCTAAAATGCTCTTTTACACAAGCGGCAGCCCAGTGTGAAAGCATCCACAAGCAAAGCGAAACACGATGGCAAAAGGGAGGAGCCCACATAGGCTAATTTTGACGCTTCCAGGAAGTGAAGAGTGTGAACTCCAGCAAGCCTATTTACCATTGTTCCAAGCAGAAAAGCATTTATTTTTCATTCTTTTACAAGAATTTTAAGGGTTAGTAGAGATTATAATAGCTGTGTATAGTGTTTTACTAGTTTCAGCGAAACGTTTTTTTTTTCTTGTCGTTCGTGAACTACAGTTCCACACAAACTCGCATCGAGATGTCATTTAGCTTAGCAAGGACTTGTGTGAGAGCCATTTTTCAAGTGTCCCATGGCTTGCCAACTTAAATGAATGAATTGCTGTGCCATTAAAGCATACATAATTCCAATCCGTCAAATAAGTAAATTAGGCCTGTCGCAATAACAAATTTTAGTGTGCGATAATTATTCTCATAAATCATTGCGATACGCGATATTATTGCACCCCCCCAATTTTTTTTTAACCAATTTACAATAACACAGTGCGAATACAGTATATATTAATAGATCAAGTACACCCATTTAAACACGATAAATATTTACTCTTAAATTCAAATATAGTTTTTAAGAAATCACAACTAAAAACAATAGACCCTGCCTCTTAAGTAAAAAACAACAATATTGATACCGCACAGAAACTCAGAATAAGTAAAATGTGTTTAAAAAAAAAATTTGCACTTAATAACTTAAGCATTTAGGAAAATGAAAACTTTTCCCGTCATAGCTTCTGCAATGGTGTTCCATAGGGATGCAACGATACAGTTAAGTCATGGTTCGGTACGAATTTTGATACGGGGGACACGATTTTCGATCCGATTCAATACATTTAATGCTCTGTAAAAAAAAAAAAAAAAAAATAACAATTGTATTTTTTGCTTCTTTTTTTTTTTTTTTCTGCTAACGAGCAAAAATTAAATTGCCATCATATAAACATGAATTTTAGTGGATAATATTTACGTGCTTACTTCTTACTGATATGAGAAAAAAATTGTATAAAAGTGCTGAGAACAATCTTTACTCTTTGTAAAGTGAGGCAGGGCACACCGTTGATTGCTACAGCTCTCTTAGCAGCTAGGTTTACTACATGAGCAAGACATCCTATTTATGGTCCGAATCCATCTGTGTCACGTACTGAATTAACAATATTTGCAACATTATCTATAGTCACTGGTATGGATTGATTTGGCCTTCTTAACCTCATGTGACAAATGACAGTTTAGAATTCATCGATGTAGTATATGGACTACATGTCCCATAATCACTCTGGGCTCACGTAGCCAATGGCATGGGACGTAGCACATCTAGTTTGCCTTTTCATGATATCTAGTGTGTGCGCGCAACCGCGCATTAAAAAAGTTAGCAAGCGCCGCTGAATTCACGTCTGCTCATTACTACACAACACCAGCATATGACGACTTTCATAAACAGGACGAGTTTGAAGCACAGCTCTCTTAATTTCATTCAGCTGTTCTTTGTCAAAGTGAGGTTATTCGTTGCAGCCAAGTCGGTAACAATGTTTTGGCAGACTTCGTTGTAAATATCCAGCGTTGTGCCGAAAAATAGCCGCCCCGCGTGAAATGTCACTCCTGACGGGAGCGCCCACACGTCAACAACACCGGCGCGCCATAGATGGTCCACAGTCACTCCTGAGCACTGACGCGGCCGGTAAACGTTGAACAATAGGATATAATGGGAACGATTGGCTCCGGCGCTAGTTTTTGTCGGACCTGGAACGAAGATGCATTTTGCGCAGTTGGTAACGAACTTTTAACAGCACGTCTGCCGCACGCGCGCACGCACGTGCACGTGAGGATAAATCGCAGCGGAAAAATTACCGCCTTCATTTTTATATATCGCGCGATAAATGGAATTATTGCATATTGCGACAGGCTTAAAGTAAATACAATCCGTTTAATTTTCCGTGGCTTTTCTAGCCTCTCACATGCCAGGCTCCCCGTTCACATCTAGTTGGCATTAGGGATTTGCCGATGCTGATTTTTTTTTACTTCCGATCCGATTTTTTTCGAGATATGTTCTGCCAATACTGAGCCAATCTGACACCTATATTTGGCCAACACCCTTCAAAAATAGCGGTAGGCCAGGGTTCCACCAACTCAAATCTGCATGAATCCCACCACCAGGAGTCCACTCCGATAGGCATCTTCCACATCCTTGACATACAGATTCGACAGGCATACCATCTTCCACTTGCCCCAGGAATCCATTGTATACCCAGCCAGATTAGTACTGCCGGGGCAAGCAGGTTCTTCTGTCCCTGCTCTCTTTGTCTAGAAAAATTGATCAAGAATGCTCCAGTTGGGGGAGAAGTGGATCGTGGCTCATAAGACAGAGCACAGACACATACAGAGAACGTGGGATGGAGTGTTTATATATTGGATGTGTCGTTGACGTCAGTGCGGGAACACTCCGAAAAGAAGACTCGAAAATAAAACACTTCTCCAATCCCTCGGCTAAAATTTACACAAGACTTGCAGCTTCATTCAAAACGACTGCCAACTCTCACTTTCGCCTTAAAGCCCCCTCCTACATACACAATGATGCTGTGGCACCCTTTCACACCGGGCTGGCACAAGGGTAAAACGCCCTTGACTCGAGACGATTTTTAGTAAATTAAACAAAGACTTTACCCGTAAAGGCGTGGCGTCCACATTTGTGGACATCACATTTTGGGTCATGTAAGCCACGATATTAACATTTGATATACCAGTGTGACCTTTATGACCCAAAATCTGAAGTCTACATATGTGGACACCATGTCTCAAATACCAATTTTTTTTTGTTTATCATAATTTTTATATATTTCCTGGGAATTAATACAATTGTGAATTGAGAAAAATGTTAATAAAAACATAACAAATTCAATAAAACCAAACAGTTTGGTTGTGGCCCCTAATAACACTTTACTCTATCAAGGGTTAATTTCCCATTAGATTTTTGAGGTATACTTGGCATCAATTTATTATGAGTAAGCTGTTTTATACGATTTTGGAATTTTACCCTTGTTTGATGTTCTATCTTTTTGCTTTGTTTGAGGATTGCCATGTGCTCACCTTTAGCAGCACAGGCTCTGTGTCGGATCATCTGGTGCTGCACCCGCAACTAGCTACGGGCAACTTCATCATTAAAGCCATTTGGTTGCCAGGCTCGCAAACTGAGCTAGCTATCATCACTGCTGATTTCGTAAAGGTGCGCATTGCATATAAAGTACCTGTTCTAGTTCCTTGGAGACAGATTTGTATTGGTCATTTTCAATGTTTCTCCCATAGATTTATGACTTATCTGTGGATGCATTGAGTCCCATGTACTACTTCCTACTGCCAAGTTCCAAGATTCGTGATGCTACCTTTCTTTTCAATGAAGAGGGAAAGAACATCATTGTCATCATGTCTTCTGCGGGTTACATATATACCCAGGTCATGGATGAATCCAGTAGTGCTCAACATGGGCCGTTCTATGTCACAAATGTGTTAGAGATAAGCCATGAAGACCTGAAGGTAAGGGATGGCATACAGAAATATACAATTAAAAGAACATTATCTCTACTTGTATATTAGTAATATCAAAAATAGAAGCAAAATTTGCTTGAATGCTTCTTTTTTTATTTTTTCCTTTTTAGGACAGCAACGGTCAGGTTGCTGGAGGAGGGGTGTCAGTCTATTACTCCCATGTTCTCCAGATGCTTTTCTTCAGCTACAGCCAAGGAAAGTCTTTTGCTGCCACAGTGAGTCGCAGCACTACTGATGTCCAGAGACTATTTCCCATCCATGTCAAAAGGTATGGTTTTCCCTATTATTGAGCTCTATTTGTTGTTGTTTTGCTGTGTATATATATTTTGAGTCGGTTTTTGAAAAGGCTACCCTGCCGATCTTGATTTTTGTCTCTGTTTTTTCTAATGTAGCAAAAAGAAAATCTCAAGGTTTAAGGAAATTGCTAAATTAATTTTCTTGAGAAGAGAACAACTAAATATCAGTTCTGTAAGGCTTGATTCCTTTTAGTGCTGGAACAGTTTAAATGTTAGCTTTCACAAAACTGATTAAATTCACTCAAAAAACACAATGAAGCCATCTAAGTAGCAGCCAAATGACAATTAACAAACAGTGGCTATATGGAAATTTCACTCCAGCCATATTAAAGTGGCAACAGATATTGCAATCGTGAACATATTGGGGTTGTGAAAGTATGAAACTACTCAACAAGTGCACTTGTTGCAAACTATGCTTTTGTTAATAATCATGGCCTAATGTAGCTAACTAACTCGAGACGCGATTGGCAGACAAGATCTGTATTTTAAGTGATTGATCGGTCACTGATCACCCAAAATGGATTAAATCGGCCCAGATTCATCGGTGCATCTTTACAGTTATTAAATTGCCCTGGCTATTTTAGCCGTTAATTGGTATGTTTGCCCTGAACAGCTCCAATGGCAGCAGCAATAAAATGTCACCGGCCCTTTGCCAGTGGTCTGAGGTCATGAACCACCCAGGGCTGGTATGCTGTGTGCAGCAGACAACGGGCATTCCACTCGTTATTATGGTTAAGCCCGACACCTTCCTTATTCAAGAAATTAAAACTTTGCCAGCCAAAGCTAAGGTAAGGGCATTGCCTATTTGTTACTTAGTAATATATATTGGTATGTAGCTGTAAAAATCACTTGTCTATCTACCTTTTTGTACTACCACAATATGTTTTTGTATCACCTAATACGTTCTCTTGTAGATCCAAGACATGGTAGCAATCCGACACACTGCCAGTAATGAACAACAACGCACGACCATGATTCTTCTCTGTGAGGACGGAAGCCTGCGAATCTACATGGCCAATGTAGACAACACTTCTTACTGGCTCCAGCCCTCACTACAGCCCAGCTGTGGCATCAATATTATGAAACCTGTCCGCAAGCGCAAAGCTGCAGCAGCCAGTAAGCTTCTGCAAATTTTTGTGTTAATAACAAATCAAGCAACCAGATTTGGTGGTCTGTTCATGCTTTAAACATAAACAAACAATCATGACAAATTCTGAATTGTATACAGTTATTTCTGGATTGGTCCCAAAACAGATGACTATTATTGAAAATAAATGCCAGTTTAATTTTTCTTAGGCCAAAATACAAAAGCATGCTTTTTAGGAATAATATGAACATTTAGATGTTATAGGTCCTTTAATTACTCGGAAAATTATTATCAACATCTTTAAGAATCTAATTTCCATGTTGTGTATTTGTTTTTTAGCAACCCGAACATCCAGTCAGGTAACTTTCCCAGTAGACTTTTTTGAACACAACCAGCAACTGACTGAGGTGGAGTTTGGAGGCAATGACTTGCTGCAGGTCTATAATGGACAGCAGATTAAACACAGACTCAATTCTACTGGGATGTATGTGGCTAATACAAAGGTAGGCTCAGTGAAGACAAGATAGCGTTAGTGTCGAGCCCCCTCCCCCCTTGCCGTATAAGAAGGATTCAACTATTCATATTCTTTTTTCTTTGCACCTAGTCTGGGGGTTTCACTGTGGAAGCGGTGAACAACAACAGTTCAATGGTTATGACTGGCATGCGAGTGCAAGTTGGTACTCAGGCCATTGAGAGGGCGCCCTCTTATGTTGAAGTTTTTGGCCGCACCATGCAGATAAATCTGACAAGAGCACGCTGGTTTGACTTCCCTTTCACCAGAGAAGAAGCATTACAGGCTGACAAGAAGCTTTCAATTTTCAGTAAGTGAATTTTTTACCAGGAATTTTCCCCTACATCGACTAAAAGCACAGCAATTAGTAATTAAGTGAAGTTGGGTTTTGGGGGGGAATGTGTGTTTTGCACCAAACCTGTTATCATTTTCAGTGCTGAATAAAATGTTGTTTTGACTTCCTTTTCCGTGTCAGTTGGAGCTTCGGTTGACCCGTCTGGAGTTACCATGTTGGATTCAGTCAAGATCTATGGCAAAACTAAAGAGCAGTTTGGTTGGCCTGAGGAACCACCAGAGGACTTCTCTTCAGCCTCTGTAAATAATGTCTGCAGTCCCAACCTTAACCAGAGCAATGGTCCCTCTGATGGCGATGTTGTCACACCATCCACGACTAGTGGCTCTGTGCTGGAGAGGTATGACTTCATTTATATCAGCATTTGTGCATTTTTTGTAGTAATTATGTGAATGACCATCACTTAGATTTTGGGTTACTGTCTTTATTTTTAGGTTTTCTATTATTCTTCATACTGTGATATCTGTACTTAGAATAGATCTGGACAATATAAGCAAGTCAACTCAAGATGGAGCAATATCCATCTTCCAATTGTATATCGATTCTGTAGTGCCAGGACAATTTTACTGTTCATTTCTGATAATGGTTATATACTGTACATTTTTCATGTTTTCCATGAGTCTAACCTTTAAGCTTGAGCTGTTTTAATTACTGGTGGTGGGGTTCTCCTTTGAGTAAATAGTGCATGGCTACAGCAAAGTCATCTTTCTTGCATGTGTCATTTGTTTTTAGCAGAGTTGTTTATTTTCACTTGTTCGTTTCTGTGATCCTCACACTTTTTTTTTCTTTTTTTCTTTTGCTCCCAAATGTACAATAAAAAGTTGTGAAACTGAGTCCTTATCCACCTTGGACCGGTTAGTAACAGCCCTTTCTCTGCTCGTCTTGTACGTTTTTGTGCATGTGTGCCTGTTTGTGTGTCCATGCCTGAGTCTGTGAAAATGCTACACGCCATTTTTTTCTGATACATTCTTCCTGTGTGACGTACTTTTTGCAGTTCAGAGTAGTTTGACCTTTGCACATAATTCACTTTTTGGACAACTCAAAACTAGCAGTGGGTGTGATATGTACTTTTAATTGCAGGCTTGTGGTAAGTGCTCTGGAAGCTCTGGAAAGCTGCTTTGCTGTTGGATCCTCGAATGAAAAGGTAAATTATATACAGTATAATGTAGCATTGAAGTACCGAAACATTTGAATAAAAAGTCACTAAAAGGGAACTTGAATAATCATTGCCTTTATACAGGAAAAGAACAAGGCTGCTGCATTGGAGCTGGCCACTTTACTCCTGTCAATGCCAACCCCAGCAGGTGTTCAGCAGCAAACGAAGGGACTCCTTGCCAGTCTGCACACCAGTCGTACTGCCTATCACAACCACAAGGTAGACCAAAACATTTATGACAGTAATAATATTTGAGGCGTCAATTGGTAATCTTCTAAAACAAGAGGATCCAACTACGACAGGGTTGTCCAGATTATTCAACATAGGGCCGCACTGGGTGCTGGATTTCATTCCAACAAAACAAGATGACACCTTTTCACCAATCTGGTGTCTTACAAGTGTAATCAGTTGATTGCAGTCATGTGCTGCTTGGTTTAGCAGAAACTTGATTGGTTAAACTGTCTGTGCTCAAATGGTAGGAACAAAAACCAAGACCCACAACGGCCCTTGAGGACCATTTTGGACATTCCTGAACTACGAGTATGTAGTTTTGTGGTTGCTGAGTAGAGAAATCAGAGTGTCGAGGCACAGGGTTCAAATACTGGCTTCTGTTTCTGCACATTCTCTTTGGGTCCTTGGCCAAGACACTTCACTCAACTTGCCCATTTGAAAGTAGTGCAAGAGTGATTGCTAATTTTTGAAAGCACCTTTAAAGATCTATGCTGAGTGATCGTCACACATTAAATGTACCTTTTCGCATTAGCATAGCATTCGCCTTAGCATTAGCATCAACTTTAGTGATGATCAACTTTTTTTTTTTTTTTTTTTTGTCTTTCCCCCACATACAGTTCGTAGCTTACTCGTTGGGTATAATTAATTGAAAATAATGTACTGTTTTCCTGCTGAGTGTGTATTACAGTCACAAAGTTGGCCTTGTCTTGTCAAGGCTACAATACGTGCTCGTCTGTCAATATTCATGCGAACTTGTTGGAAGCCTTTTGTATTAAAACGTTTGAATTTTACAGATGAAAATATTTTGATTGTTGACTAAAACAATTTTGAGGTTTCGTCAACGAAAACTAGAAGAGGACGAACACTTTTTGAAATGACTAAATTACAATTAAGACTAAAAAGTATTTTCGTCCAAATCCAAGACGAAAATTCTAAAGGCTGCCAAAAACAACACTTGAAGAAGCTATTAACTTTTCCATCTACTTTCCATCCCCAGGACCAATCACTGCTAAGTAATGCGGTTCAGTGTTTGAACAGCTGCAGTCGGGAGGGCAAAGAACTCGACCCTGATGTTTTTCAGAGACTTGTAATCACTGCCCGTTCCATTGCCATCATGAGACCCAACAATTTGGTGCATTTTACCGAATCCAAATTACTTCAACAAGACTCTGGTGAGATGCTGTCTAGTTTATGTTCAAATTGTTGAAGTATTTTTTAGGTATATGAAAATTTGACTGTTTTGTCCCCCCACCATCCAGATATGACAGACGATGGGCAGAAAAATGTGGAAATTGAAAGCCACAATTTCATCACACAACTGATGAGTAACTTCTGGAAACTTCATTCCCTCAAACCAAAAAATGCCTTTCTTGCTCCTGCGTGCCTGCCTGGTAAGTGCACATTTTCAATATAACAGTTAATAATTTTACTGGTACCATCATAAAGGGCAGTAAATGGTGATTTTGGAGATGAAAACATGACTCAATGTAATGCTATGCATCCTTATGTCCCTCAAAGGACTCACTCATGTGGAGGCAACAGTAAATGCTTTAGTGGATATAATCCATGCATACTGCACCTGTGAGCTTGATTACATCAATGTGGCCTCGAAAATCTACATGCAAATGTTACTCTGCCCTGTAAGTACATTGTCAGTTTATCAAAAACATTCCCCTGGAGTGCTCAAGAAATTTTATAGTATTTTGCCTGTATTAAATGTGCCCACTGATGGTTCATTTCAGGACACAGCCGTGAGCTTTGCTTGTAAGCAGGCACTGATCAGAGTGCTTCGACCACGAAACAAACGTCGCCACGTTACTATTCCATCTCCCCCACGCTCCAACACACCCATAGGTATATTTTTGCCACATTTACGTAATAATTCTTGCATCTACTATATAATTTTATAATTTGGAATAATATGTGTCAGAAAAACATTTGGCTTCCTTTACATTTTATAGGGCACTCATTCAATTCTGGCTGCCATTGGCAGTGCTAAATGACTGTGATAGAGAATGATTGCTGCTAGCCCTCTCAGTCAAAATTAATTGGAAGTCTTGCACTATCATTGGCACTGAAAAATTAGACTGGCAAGCCAACTTGACTTTTGCCATGTACATGGCAAGTCAGTCTGGTCTTCTGTGGTTTGGGCTGATTTCAAAATCAATGCTAGAGGTGGGGCTAACAAGCTCAGACTGAATATGAATTTACCTGTCATAAAAGCACAGATGCGACTTTCGGTTGTAGTCAATGTGTAGTTCTCAAACATTTATGCAAATGAGCGCTCCAATAACTGCATTTTTTGTGAGAAAACTAGGCATAGATAGATATTCTCACTCTTCGAACATACAAGCAATAGGATGCTGGAAAAACGTGCTATCGAGTGTCCCATAGCAACTTCTTCATCGTGTATATGAGGAAAAAAAACAAGAAAGCACAACACCTTCCAAAACTACGGGGGGTGTAAAAAAAGATTCGCTGTTGCTCCCCAATCCTCCCGCACATTCTTTGATTTGTGGAAAATCCAGTTGAAACCACAGAAGACCAGACTGATTTAACATGTATCTTGGACATTGCAAAAGTCAAAAATGAGCATTCTCAGCTAGTCCTCCGAGTTTAAATGAATTATGTCTATCATTGTCAATGGCATGCCATGACTTAAACGCTATGGCATTTATAAAAACAACAACAAAAAATCACCCAAAAAAAAAGATCAATATTGGTGTTATTGGAGGCCGTAGCCAGAGCATTTCTGTGTTTATTTTATCACCTCATTGGTCTATTTTTTTCATAAAATAAAAATAATGAGTAGCAAGTAAAAAAAATATTTCTATAGTGAGAATTGAGACCTGACATCCATATACGTGGACAAAACATTTTGGGTTATGTTGGCCACAATATTGAAGTGTGTGGCCTACATGACCCAAATTGTGATGTGCAGACATGTGGACGCCAGGTCTTTAATCTTTTTTAATGATCAGAAATGGTCTCTTGATCTATAAAGGGCTAATTGCTGAGTCTTTTCTTTATTAGGAGACAAAGATGATGACGATGATGATGATGCAGAAGACAAAATGCAGTCATCTGTGCTCACCAGTGGAGAGGAGGTTAGACCGGACAGTCAGGAACAGAATGAAGTGGACCATGGCGACTTTGAGATGGTGGTGAGAAAAAAGAAGTGATTATTTATTCCAGGGTTTACCCCAGAATACTTGCAACGTCCTCTGGCAGCCCACCGTTTTTTAGGGGCTTGGGGGCGTGATAGGAGTATTGAAATTATGACTATTATTTGTTATTGTAAGCCATTTATTTACACTACTTAAATGTAGTCTTACAAAAAGGCAATCTTGAAATGTGGTTTTAACAAACAAAAATACAATGCTGTTCTGTGTAGTGGAACAAAGCTGGGATAGATTTGTTCAAATAATCGGCCGTAAGATGTCGCCATTGCGCTTTCAACAGTATTACCAGACGTGGTTTAAATGCGGGGGTATGAAAATGTTTCGGCACTCTCCTAACAATTTGAACTATTTTCATGTATAAATCGTTGGTTGTTTTGATGACCAACATAATGTTTATGTATTTAAAAAACAGTCATATTCAGGCATGAAAATCTCACTTTTCGGCAAAATTTGCCGTTTTGAAGTCAAAAAGGGTGACTGACCTAGGTGAATTGTGTAGATCCAAGGAGAACATTTTTAGGTGGGGGTGGGGGTTTTGGGAGATTTTTTTAACGTAGGATGCTTGGTATGCAGGGAAAAGCGACACAAAGCCAAAAAAAGCGCACCAGAGTGGCCAAAACATTGACTTATTTCAACGAAACAAAGGAGGGTACACTGTTGTGTTCTGTCTCTTCAATGCCAAGCTTGGCTGTAGGTCGGCTGTGAATGAACACCTAAAGTGCCGTCACAAGCTGGCAGATTGTAAGTCCATCTAACTAACGGCATGTTTTATTGAACTTGCTCAGCCTGTCGCGATATGCATTTATCACACGGTAAATAAAAATGTGGGTGGTAATTTTCACAGCTGTGTTTTATTGTCGTGTGCGTGTGTGCATACATTTGTGCTTGCGTGTACACGTGTGTGTTGATGGCATATGAGACTCCAGTTCTTTTCACAGATGTTTCTTGGTCATCAACACGTACAATTAAGCCTGTCGCAATATGCAATAATTCCATTTATCGCGCGATATATAAAAATGAAGGCGGTAATTTTTCCGCTGCGATTTATCGCCTCGCGTGCACGTGCGTGCGCGCGTGCGGCAGACGTGCTGTTAAAAGTTCGGATTCCTCGTTACCAACTGCGCAAAATGCATCTTCGTTCCAGGTCCGGCAAAAACTAGCGCCGGAGCCAATCGTTCCCATTATATCCTATTGTTCAACGTATAGACCCTACCCACGTGACGTCACAACTCCGTCCTCCTGACTGGTACCGCCCAATTGTCCGTCAACACATCGTGTTTACCTGTTACGGCTACGTACATTCCTCCTATTTACGGCGCGTTTTTCTGCTCGTTAACATTAATAATCAAAATGGTGAAGGCGTGTGTGGCGGTCGGTTGCAATAACAGAGAAGATAGACGGAGAGACTTGAAGTTGTACCGTATTCCGAGAGACCCGGAGAGGAGAGAACGAGATGTGCTGCTGCAATTCGACGAGAAAACTGGGCTCCAAATGATTACCACAGATTATGTAGTAGTCATTTTATATCTGGTAAGATGCATTTAATATATATTTAGAGGGTTTTGGGCTGACAACCACAATTAAGATCATCGCTAGGCTAATCGCCAACAACATACACGTATGTATGTAGTGAGAGTGCTATCGCTAAACCATATAAACATTAAAAGCCCTAGCTCCATTGACAAATGACATGAAATACATTAGACTTGACAGTGGATGTTAGCAAGAACAAAAGATTTTGAATTGAAAATTTCGTAACTCACCTTTCCAAGCACAAGATAGATTCCTGCCGAATTTTCGTGGACGAGGACCCGTTTCACCCAACCAGCAACGAAGTATTTATAAGCCTCCAAGCTCTTAAAGTTTTACAAACTTTCGTGAGAATAGGCTGATTTTGTGTGGACAAGATAGTTGTAAATATCAGGGTAGCTAGCAGATGTCAGGCAAATACGGCGAAGACAGCGGGTCGAAAAACATCGATTTAGGCATCAAATATGGATCTGGCGAATGGATAAACTGAAGCTTTTCCGCATAACGCCTTTTATGCAACGCATCAAGTGAGTTTACGGCATCCGAAAGCACCGGGTCTTCCATGAAATGCATTATAAGTTGCTCGATCAATTGAGACCATTGATAATACAGACACAAAATGACGGACAAGGGGCGGAACAATACAGCGATCACATGATTTTGTGACGTCGGTGGGTAGGGTCTATACCGGCTGCGTCAGTGCTCCGGAGTGACTGTGACCATCTATGGCGCGCCAGTGTTGTTGACGTGTGGGCGCTCCCGTCAGGAGTGACATTTCACGCGGGGCGGCTATGTTTCGGCACAACGCTGGATATTTACAACGAAGTCTACCAAAACATTGTTACCGACTTGGCTGCTACGAATAACCTCACTTTGACAACGAACAGCTGAATGAAATTAAGAGCGCTGTGCTTCAAACTCGTCCTGTTTATGAAAGCCGTCATATGCTGGTGTTGTGTAGTAATGAGCAGTCGTGACTACAGCGGCGCTTGCTAACTTTTTTACTGCGCGGCGTTGCACGCACACATTAGATATCATGAAATGGCAAACTTGATGTGCTACGTTCCATGCCATTGGCTACGTGAGCCCAGAGTGATTATGGGACATGTAGTCCATATACTAGAATTCGAAACTGTCATTTTTTGTCACATGAGGTTAAGAAGGCCAAATCAATCCATACCAGTGACTATAGATAATGTTGCAAATATTGTTAATTCAGTACGTGACATAGATGGATTCGGACCATAAATAGGATGTCTTGCTCATGTAGTTAACCTAGCTGCTAAGAGAGCTGTAGCAATCAACGGTGTACCCTGCCTCACTTTACAAACAGTAAAGATTGTTCTCAGCACTTTTATACAAATTGTTTTCATATCAGTAAGAAGTAAGCACATAAATAGTATGCACTAAAATGCATGTTTATGTGATGGCAATTTAATTTTTGCTCGTTAGCAAAAAAAAAAAAAAAAGAAATAAAAATACAATTTTTTTTTTTTTTTTTTTTTTAACAGAGCATTAAATGTATTGAATCGGATCGGAAATCGTGTCCCCCGTATCAAAATTTGTACCGAGCCATGACTTAACTGTATCGTTGCATCCCTATGGAACACCATTGCAGAAGCTATGACGGGAAAAGTTTTCATTTGCCTAAATGCTTAAGTTATTAAGTGCATTTTTTTTTTTTTTAAACACATTTTATTTATTCTGTGTTTCTGTATGGTATCAATATTGTTGTTTTTTACTTAAGAGGCATGGTCTATTGTTTTTAGTTGTGATTTCTTAAAAAGTACATTTGAATTTAAGAGTCAATATCGCGTTTAAATGGGTGTACTTGATCTATTAATATATACTGTATTCACACTGTGTTATTGTAAATTGGTTAAAAAAAATTGGGGGGGGCGCAATAATATCGCATATTGCAATAATTTATGAGAATAATTATCGAACACTAAAATTTGTTAACGCGACAGGCCTACGTACAATTAAAGTGCAGACATAAAAACTAAGGAAACACATATATTAAACACTGTCATCATTAGCATTGCTACATTGAGACTAATGGGGGGAAAAAGACAACCTACCGTACTTTAGCCTGCCATAAAACATTGGCAGTCTTCTCCAAAACGCAAACTTCCGCTTAAAAGGTGACACTCCAAACATGAAAAATCGCATTTGCTAACGAAAAAGATGAAAAAAAATTGATTAATGACATCACATGCAATGACAAAAACAGCCTTTTTTGCAGAGTTTAAAGCTTACTGTTAGCAATTTAACGATCATACATCCGGTGAACATTTCAAAATAAAAGCACGTCATGTTCGTCATAGAAATATTGCTTTCTGGAGAGAATCCTACATACTTCAGAATTCAGATTCTGCACTAAGAATAGCTTTAAAATGACACCCTTTATGAAAAATCTGATTGGCAAGTATTATAATACTATTATATATAGTAGTATTCTATGATAATATTGCTAGATTTTTTTTTTAAATTCTTTGAATCATTTTGGAAAGGTGAAGTCAGTGTTCTGAATCTGTTTACATTCCATTCTTTTGCACTAGTTAATTTGACCTCATCGTTTATTTGTGATTTATTGTTATTATTTATGTGTTTATTTCTACTTTAATAAAGAATTTAAGTGTTCCAAAATGTTTTTGTAAATTAATAAGCGCCATCAAAAATTTCATTATTAAATTAGTTTAAAAAAAAAAAACAAAAAAGGAAGAAAAAAAAAATAGATCAGTCGACTAATTGTAAGAATAGTCGGCTTAATAATCGCGAGAAAATTAGTCGCTTAGGAACATATTTCCTCCACACCCATCTTACCTTTTAAACCCCTGACCCATTTTCATGCCTGAATATTTCAGAAGTGAAACCAGGTTTATTAGACTAATGGAAAATGTCTAGTATATAAAGCACTGAGGAAAACCCAGTTCTATTCAGATTTCTAAAGTTTACTACATGAACCCAAATTATGATTTCAATTTACAATGTGCATTGACATAATACATGGGTTGTTCAAATGGGACCAAATATCGTTTGACGATATATCGCGATTCGAAACATCATGATATGTCGCAATATAATGATTAGATGCACTGCCACATGATTTGAGCAGGATAGTCCACAAATACTATACTCAAATCATATTACTGACCCAGCTACTTTACTACGGGTAGCCACTAGCCATTTTATGGCGTTCATGAGGACGAGTCAGAAGAACAGCCTTCCACTCATTTACCAAGGATATAAAACTAATAGCAGGTAATTAAATCAAAGGTCATTAAAACTTACATTTTCAAAATGAAACTAAAACTACCACATAACAACAAACTAAATAGCACAACTAGTAATTAATGAAATAACTGGAACACTACCTGTTGGAATAATTAGCACAGTCCATGAACCTTGAAAGTTACTTAGATCCTCGCATTGCATGCTGGGAGGCATGAGACACAACTTGCAATATTTGGGGACAACAGCAGTGGCAACATATGTTGTCTGTCTCTCCCAAGGGAAGTGAGAGATTGAACAGTGATGGCCAATCGTGGTTCATTTGCTCTGAAGTGGTCTTGAAGCCCAAGGGGCCAACAGTGTTGACAATTCTATGACTATTCAAGAAAATATGAATGTGCTTGTGTTACTGTATGAACAAAATGCAACAAGTGCGATAAGGATACTTTTGTATTTTTTTTATTTAGAAATAGCTTTCCCGCAGTGTTTGTGTTTAAACTGTTTATTTATTTTTTTAAATTTCACTACCTTTACAATAGTCTTCACAGCCTGAAAATCCAAAACATGTGGGATGACTGGCAATCGCCATTGCGTTTCGCGGCCGTTTTATACTAAAGTCTGTACTGCATTTGCATGTGCAATTGAAAAATAAGTTTTAATTACATTTATGTTTTTTTTCTTCTTTAAAACCTTTTTCTGATATCGTGACCCTGGCATATTGAGGTGCATCATGTTGTGAGTTTAGGTGCATTGTCCCATCCCTAGTGCATGTGCTGTCAAACTTGTCAATTATTTAGCTCATAAATGATACAAAGCTCTTGGTATGCAGGGACATTTAGCTAACCTCGGTATTTGCCTTTTTTAGTCCGAATCCATGGTCCTGGAGACCCCAGAGAATCTAAACAACGGCAATCCATCCCCTTTGGAAGCATTGCTAGCTGGAGCTGAAGGTTTCCCTCCCATGCTGGACATCCCTCCCGATGCTGATGATGAAACTATGGTGGAGCTAGCAATCGCGCTCAGCCTTCAGCAGGATCAGCAAGGTCAGTAGGGGGAAAAAAACAAGTTAAAAACATTGTTTTGAATTGCTTGGTCAGTAGTTGAAATGCATATTGATGGGCATTTTCTATATTGTAGGGAGTAGTAGTAGTGCCCTTGGCCTTCAGAGCCTCGGTTTGTCTGGGCAAGCTCCAAGCTCCTCATCACTGGATGCTGGCACGCTGTCAGACACCACAGCATCAGGTAATAGGACCAACTTGGAAAATTATTATGGTCTAACACTATTATAAGAAAGTTTTTAGTTTTTGATTCCGTGTTGGATGCTTTGGATCATTATGACATGGTTTGAATTAATGTGCCATCGTCCAGATGACTGCGTTGTATTTGGTGATACAGCTCTTGCTTTGATTTCAGCTCCGGCATCTGATGACGAGGGCAGTACTGCTGCTACTGATGGCTCCACACTACGGACCTCACCAGCTGAGCATGGGGGCAGTGTGGGTTCAGAGAGTGGAGGTTCTGCTATCGATTCTGTTGCAGGAGAGCACAGTGGTGGGTGATTGTTTGGGAACACTACACATGTACAATATAAAAACTTGTTTTTGTCATTTCTGGCGCTTCATAAACAGACATTTGATTTCAGATTTAGAAAATAAAAATTAACCATAGATTTTAACTCTGGTTGCCTGACAAATCTACATATTAGATAAATAGATTGTAATTGCTATCCTTTCCATTGAAACCGCTACTCAAATTACTTGCCTCTTTTATCAAAACAGTGTCAGGACGCAGCAGTGCATATGGGGATACAACAGTAGAGGGCCACCCTGCCGGTCCAGGTAGTGTAAGCTCCAGCACCGGCGCTATAAGCACCACCACAGCCCAGCAGGAAGGTGAAGGCTCAGAGGGAGAGGGAGAGACAGAAGGAGACATCCACAGAAGCAACAGGTTAAACCTCAGGAATCTGGTTTGAGATTTGTTAGTCAACTTGTACTGTAGAAATGTGATTTAAAAAATAAAATTCACCGTCTTGTGATCAGGCTTCACATGGTTCGTCTTATGTTACTGGAGCGCCTGCTACAGCACTTGTCTCAGCTTCACAATGTTGGTGGCGTTCAAGCCATTCCTTACATGCAAGTTATCCTTATGCTGACCTCTGACCTCGATGGGGAGGATGAGAAGGATAAGGGTGCCTTGGATGACCTTCTTGCGCAGCTTATTGCAGAACTTGGAATGCATAAAAAGGTATCAGTAGGCTATTTACGAGAAAGCATCTTATATACGCATATTTTGCTCAACTACCTCTTTCCTCTGCAGGATGTTGCAAAAAAGAATGATCGTTGTGCTATGAATGAAGTACATCTCGTCATTATGAGGCTGCTCAGTGTCTTCATGTCTCGAACCAAATCTGGCTCCAAATCCTCCTCCGAGGTATGTTAATTTCGAGAGGTTTTCCCCCCAAAACATAGAGGTTGGAGCACATGCTTGTTTTTGGTACTCATGGTGTGCACTCTTTTGTTTCTACCAGTCATCCTCTCTTATTTCCAACGCGACGGCAACCGCCTTGCTGAGTTTGGGTGCCGTTGACTACTGCCTCCATGTGCTCAAATCCCTGCTGGAGTTCTGGAAGAGCCAGCAGGGCGAAGAAGAAAATGTGACCACGAGCCAGCTCCTTCGCCCACACACATCCTCCTCTCCCCCAGACATGAGCCCCTTTTTCCTTCGCCAATATGTCAAGGTATACAATCATGGAGTCATGTCACGTGAAGATGACTTGTTAATTTAAAACTGATTTGTTCCTGCTATTAGGGACATGCAGCTGATGTTTTTGAAGCCTATTCGCAGCTGCTCACTGAAATGGTGCTTCGATTACCGTATCAGATCAAAAAGATAGCTGACACAAACCCACGTATCCCTGCTCCTGTCTTTGAACATTCCTGGTTCTACTATTTGTCAGAAGTAAGACTTTGGGTTAACCTAGCGTCTTTTTCTGTTTGATAATATTTTCTTTTAAAAAAAAAATCTTTTGTTTTCAGTATCTTATGATCCAGCAGACACCATTTGTCAGGAGGCAAGTGAGAAAACTGCTGCTTTTTATCTGCGGCTCAAAGGAAAAGTATCGTCAGTTGCGGGATCTGCACACTCTCGATTCTCACATGCGCAGCATCAAAAAGCTTCTGGAAGAACAGGGTATCTTCCTGCGGGCGGGCATAGTTACAGCTTCATCTGGCTCAGCTCTGCAGTATGACACACTCATCAACCTGGTCAGTGTTAATTTGGTAGACAAGACATGTTTTTTGCGTTTGTGTCGATTTAACGAATTTGAGTTTGTTTTTTTTTAATTACAGATGATTAAAAAAAAATGTTGTTTGTTGTTTTTCTTTTTGCCACAAAAGAAACCTAACAACCAGTTATTGAATAGATTGTTCAATGAGTAAAAGTTTGTTTCTTTGTGTTTTTTTTTTTTTTTTTTTTTTTTTTTTTTTTTAAGGGCTGGAAAAAATATTTAAGACGGAGGTTTAGCACTGTTCTACATTACTTGTGGTCAACATTTAACTTTTAGTCAACAATTAAAAAAAACAAAATTTAGCCTCATAAAGACATTGTGTCCACTTTTTGTAAACAAATGTGGCCTACATGACCCAAAATGTGCTGTCCACATTAATAATCATTATTTTATATATCTTAAAATTATAAATTAATAAAAATGTTAATAGAGAAAAAAAATATGAATGTAACAAAAATTACAAATGTAACTACAGTTCTATGAATCCCGTATGACCGCCAGAGCTAAGAAACCTCGTTCTCATATGAGAAGCTTCTGTAGGGACTGGATCTGTGTTGACACCGGAACTTATACCTGTTCTGAGTCGAGCAGGGGTCACAGGTGACCTTTTGGTATTTATACACCCACTGTGCATGCGCTAAGGGATCATTCAGTGATTTCTGCACCGCCCTCCGTCGGTCAGCGGGGATGATATAGAACTGTTAATTGACAACAATGAACATCCAATTCATTTGAAAAGGGAGGCCTGGCTATGATGCTCATGTTTGAGTACTATTGTTGGTGCTAGTCGTCCAATCCCTTTTGGCTGACAATGATCATCCATTGCTACCCTCTCCCAAACAAAATGGATTAGTTGTCTAGCCAATGAGTTAAATCTGTGGCCTGTAAAGGGTTACACTTGTTTTGAGCTTACTTCATCTTTTCATCTTATTGTCTCCTTAAAAGGGCCTAGCATGTTTTAATCACTACCTTCTGATTTTGGTGTTGTCTCTGTCAATACAGATGGAGCACCTTAAAGCTTGTGCTGAAATCGCCACTCAGAGGACAATCAACTGGCAGAAGTTTTGCGTGAAAGATGACTGTCAGTAGATTCCGATTCGTTTTCATAAATTGAAGTTCATATCACCATGACGGTTTCCATTTTCATACGTTCTTTTGTTTCCTCTTTAGCGGTGTTGTACTTCCTGCTTCAAGTCAGTTTCCTAGTGGATGAGGGTGTTTCCCCAGTCCTTTTGCAGTTGCTCTCATGTGCCATATGTGGTAGCAAGGTGCTGGCCAACTCCTCCTCATTATCATCAGGGGGTTCAAGTGGTGGACAAGGAGGAACATCTCAGTCCTCCCAGAGCAAGTCTTCTAGTAAAAAGAGCAAAAAAGAGGACAAAGAGAAGGATAAAGAGGGTGAGGGACTGATATAAGTTTTGTTGTGCAGTGATGATACTTGAGTGCACATGACTCTGTTAAATGTGCTTGATTTTTCTTGACCGTAGGTGATGGAGCTGGAAGTCAGGAGGATCAGTTATGCATGGCTCTGGTTAGTCAGCTCAATAAGTTTGCGGACAAGGAGACACTCATCCAATTTTTGCGCTGCTTTCTGCTTGAGTCCAACTCATCAGCGGTGCGCTGGCAGGCCCACTGCTTAGCATTACATATCTACAGGTACTATAAAAAAGACCATATGTTGTTTCACAAAAGCATTAAAAAGTAGATTGCTGCATATACCGTTATGTATAAGTGAATTTGCGATCATGACTTACAGTATAACACATAACCAGTATGTTAATTTTTCACCAGGAACTCAAGTAAATCTCAGCAAGAGTTGTTGCTTGAGCTCACATGGGCCATTTGGCCAGAGCTCCCTGCATATGGCCGCAAAGCTGCGCAATTTGTCGACCTTCTCGGGTACTTTTCACTCAAGACTCCACAGACTGAGAAAAAGGTACCTACACAGTCTATGAAATCTATTTTCTGTCTCTTTAATTATCGGGCAACGACATTCATTGGTAGTCATTCTGTAATGTTATTTGAGTGAAAGTTTTTTTTTTCCGTTTTAATTTAACAAGTCTGTCCTATCACATTTGCCTACAATACTTTGTAGTTGCTGATTCATGTACATCATAGGTATGTTTCCTTTTTTCCAGCTGAAGGAGTACTCCCAGAAGGCAGTGGAAATCCTGAGAACACAGAACCATATCCTGACCAATCACCCAAACTCCAACATCTACAAGTATGTTTAATGAGCCATGCTACCGTTTAATATAGAGTTGAGGTCATTCATTTTTGCCTTCTCCTCCAGCACTTTGTCAGGTCTGGTGGAATTTGATGGTTTTTACCTGGAAAGTGACCCCTGCTTGGTGTGTAATAATCCAGAGGTTCCTTTCTCGGTGTGTATAACTAAAGCTCATTCAGCCTGGACAATTCATTAATTGTAAACATTCTTAACATTGTTTTTTATTGTTTTCACCCTAAGAATATCAAACTGTCCTCTATCAAAGTGGATACCCGCTACACTACAACACAACAGGTTGTCAAGCTTATTGGCAGCCATACCATTAGCAAAGTTACTGTGAAGATTGGTGACCTCAAACGTACCAAAATGGTTCGCACTATAAACCTCTACTACAACAACAGGACTGTGCAAGCCATTGTGGAGCTGAAGAACAAGTGTGTTTAAATTTTTTTATCAATGTGATGTCATCTCAATGCAGAAAAATGGGAACCCTCACTCTGCTTTTACATTTTTAGGCCTGCTCGCTGGCATAAAGCCAAGAAAGTACAACTGACCCCGGGTCAAACCGAAGTGAAAATTGACCTCCCTTTACCCATTGTTGCATCAAACTTAATGATTGAGTTCTCTGACTTCTATGAGAACTACCAGGCCTCCACTGAGACGTTGCAATGTCCACGCTGCAGCGCCTCTGTGCCTGCCAACCCTGGAGTGTGTGGAAACTGTGGCGAGAATGTCTATCAATGCCACAAGTGCAGGTGAGCAGCACATTGTCTCAGCAATTCTATGGTGTATAATACTTAATCCTTAAATTGTTTTATATGTATTCATTTTTTTCAGGTCCATCAACTACGATGAAAAGGACCCCTTCCTGTGCAACGCTTGTGGTTTCTGCAAATATGCCAGATTTGACTTCATGCTATATGCCAAACCATGTTGTGCTGTGGATCCTATTGAGAACGAAGAAGACAGAAAAAAAGTAGGGCTGCAGCTATCGAATATTTTAGTAATCGACTAAAAATTCTATCGAGTAATCGGATAAAACATGTTTTTTTTAGGTAAAGAGCAATTATAAATATACATGAGAAAAAAAGATATTTAATCCAATATTGAACCATTTTCAGTCAATGTCTTTATTTTCGATGTACATTGTTGAAATCAGCCAACAATTGCATCTCAGATGTGACTAGGAAAAAAATTCACTGCTTTCACTCAAAAAAACTTCTAGATGTTATAAAACAATAATATATTCGTATAAATTTTATATTTCTTAGCTAAAAATGTAATTACGCTTGATAACACACATCACTTGAAAGCTACGTGTTTTTCCCACGTGTTTCAATTGAATTTCCATTTGTGTCAAGCTATTTTTAAGTTCTAGTTAAGTTTTAAGTTAGTTTAAACTGTAAGTACTGATAGGATTTTGAGTTTTTGCAGTGTTCAAAATAAATTTGATACCTGCTGTATTGGAGCACATTGGGGAACAGTGCTACTTGGTGTTATATTCAGCAATGACTACTGAGCCAAAACTGACAGTTAGCTTTATTATGTTTTAATTTTACACCCTCATCACTCTACAGCGCTGTGTTTTTACAGATTAAATAAAGCCTGTATGTAAGACACGTTAGCCACGCATTGACAGTGGTCATAATCAATAGAAACCTACCCCTCCGAAGGGCTAACGTTACTTGAGCGAGTGACAGTAACGTTATATTTATTAGCGCTGAGTACTGCTTAAAGATGGCGGTTGTTTACTAACGCTGTCCAGACACGGCCGAGTCTGTCATTTTGCATCTAGTCCTAAATGCATGCGATATCTATGAGACGCATAGGACACTACCTGCTACCACACTAGCATCATGCGGGCATAGTTTTTAGCAACGTCGGCGTAGTTTTTTAGCGGCTGTCGGCTGCAGTAAAAAAAAATTTTTTTTTAATTGCTTCTTCCTCTACGCACGTGACGTCAGCGCATTGTCCCGCATTAAAAGTAGTCCGGGCAAAACGTGATGCTTAGAGCTGGCAAAATTAAACGATTCCTCGAGGTGAATAAAATTACTCTGATCAGTTTTTAAACTCAAGTTTCTCGAGTATTCGTTTCAGCTCTAAAAAAAAAAAAAAAAGTAAGTGGCTTATTCGTTATTCAAAACTTTGTTTGGGTGGAGGCCCCGGTTAATCTGGTTGGAGCAAAATATTATATATTCCTCTAAAATGAAGTCCTGTTCAGTTCAAAGTCCATTTTACTAAAAATGTTGTGTTTTTTGTGTTTTCCCCCCCCTCAAAACCTGAAAATTCAAGTTAACTTGGTTGACTTGAAATTTCAAATTATTATTATTTTTTTTTTATTACAGTGTGTCTTTGCTCCTTCTGACCATATAAATATATTGCCATACATATTTTAACAATGTGTTTTTATCCTTGCAGGCTGTGACAAACATCAACACCCTTCTGGAAAAAGCTGATCGTGTCTACCATCAGCTGATGGGTCACCGGCCCCAGCTGGAAAGCCTTTTGTCCAAAGTCAACGAGGCCGCTCCGGAGAAGCCACAAGTAAGTCTTTGAGCGCATTTGTTCTGCAGAATTTGAAACTTGGGAACGGCTATTCATAAATTTTTTTTTCTTTTCTTTTTTTTTTTTTTTTAAACCCTTCAGGATGACACCGCAGCTGCCGCCGGTCTTGGTACATCTTCTGCTAATGTAAACAGATACATTCAGCAGCTAGCTCAGGAGTACAGTGGAGACTGCAAAACATCATTTGATGAACTCTCCAAGATTATACAGGTTGGAGACAAAGTAGCTGGGACCTGCCAAGATTATGCTGAAGCATTTGTATGAGTATCGCTGCATCTGCTGTTTGGTTCTTCTTCCACAGAAAGTCCTTGCATCTCGCAAGGAGCTGCTTGAATATGATCTACAGCAGCGCGAGGCTGCCACCAAGTCCTCCCGCAGTAGCAGCAGCCACCAGCCGACCTTCACGGCCAGCCAATACCGCGCCCTCTCGGTGCTGGGTTGTGGCCACACTTCCTCCAACAAGTGTTACGGCTGTGCCTCGGCAGTCACAGGTCACTGTATCACACTGCTGCGGGCGCTGGCCACTAACCCAGCCCTCCGACAGATCCTTGTCCTCCAAGGGCTTATCCGTGAGCTTTTTGAATACAATTTACGCCGGGGTACTGCAGCCATGCGGGAAGAGGTACGCCAGCTAATCTGTCTGCTGACCAGGTACGACACAGCTCTTTATTTTATTGGAGTTTCATATAATACCTTCACACCACCCTTAACCTGTCTGATGCTTGTGCAATTAAACCAAATCTCATCTGCTTTTGATTATTTGTTCGTTCCGTGGCAATTTTGCTTTTCAAGTAATTATTATTGTTTCTCAGAGATCACCCTGAAGCCACACAGCAGATGAATGACCTTATCATCGCTAAGGTTTCTGCAGCCCTCAAGGGTCACTGGGCCAATCCCGACCTGGTATGCGTGCGTCAATCACCTGTTCTTTTGTTTTTAGTGTACTGAAGCAGGGACACATTTATCTGTTTGGAAAATATACTGACAAGTATATTTTTTACCACAATCTGTTGTTTACATCCAACAGGTTAGTAATCTACAGTATGAAATGCTGCTGTTAACTGACTCCATTTCAAAAGAGGGAGGATGCTGGGAGTTACGGCTGCGCTGTGGTAAGTGGGTGGAGTTATTTTGAAGCATCAACAGCTAGATGTGAGTCCAATTCACGCACCTATGAGGCACAACTTTTTCAGTCGTATTTGTGCTTTCAATGTTATTTATATTTTTATTTGTCATGGAAATGATAAAATGATTTTTTTTCTTGCAGCCCTCAGTCTATTCCTGATGTCAGTTAACATCAAGACGCCTGTAGTGGTGGAGAACATAACACTCATGTGCCTGAAAATCCTGCAGAAGCTTATCAAACCCCCTGCCCCAACGAGCAAGAAGAACAAGGTGAACATTCTGTAATCATGCTGAGGCATTGTGTTCAGGGTCAATCAAAATGTGCCGTTGAGGCTCAATGGTGACTGAAAAGTTGATGCGGAACCATATTTAAAATCCCCACTATTCGAAATACGATAGAGCTATACATTGATAGACACAATGTAAAAAAAAAAAAAAAAGAGAGATTTAAATGTATGCTTAATCTTGGGTATAGTTTTTGATCACACCTCATCTGCATCTGTCTGTTGAAGGATGCTGCTACTGAATCCCTGACCACCGTGAGGCCCTACAGTAATGAAATCCATGCTCAGGCCCAAATGTGGCTCAAGAAGGATCCCAAAGCTTCATATGAGGCCTGGAAAAAATGCCTCCCTGCAAGATGTAAGTGTTGTCCAGACAAGTGCCAAATCTTATAATTGTTGAAACCAATGCTCCTGCCAATTATTCGGCATGACAGGCCATGAGATGGTGACAAAACCTCAGGGAAAGGGTGAACTGCGGAAGCAATATCTGCTGGAGAAGTATGTATGGAAGTGGAAGCAGTTCATGAGGTCCAGAAGAGGGGAAAGCCTTTTCCCTCGCCTCCTCAAGCTGAGCCACAATAATTGGCTTCGGCAGGTAAATTTATTTTTTATAATGTCTTACTGGACTCAGATGTGCACTCAGAATTTTGTTGATTTGTGTTTTTTTTTTGCTGCAGGTCCTTTTCACGCCTGCCACTCAAGCTGCCAGACAGGCTGCTTGCACCATTGTGGAGGCTCTCACGACAATTCCCAGCCGCAAACAACAAGTTTTGGGCCTGCTCACTAGGTTAGAATCTTGAAGAATTAAGGCGGCGCATTCTTTTAAATTGTTGTCAACATGTTCTGACTGAAAAGGAATGATAGTCAAGTTCCCAATACTCTCACACTTTTAAGATCTCATATGACTTAATTGGGTCCGCCAATTTGACAAATGAGAACTTGGATGCACTTGCTCTTCTTTTGCCATACTTTTAAAGACAGTGTAAATGTATGCTAATGTAAATTAGCACATAATTTAAGCAATGTTAAAGATGAAAATGTTTTTTTCTGTGTCTGTAAGTTACCTGGATGAGCTTAGTTTGGCTGGAGAGTGTGCAGCAGAGTACCTGGGTCTCTACCAAAAGTTGATCAAACCAACACACTGGAAAGTTTACTTAGCTGCACGGGGAGTCCTTCCCTACATAGGCAACCTCATTACAAAGGTAAAGTCTGATTTAGAACTTTCTATGTCTAAATTCAACAATGTGCAATCAATTTTATATGCTTATAAAGTGTTTAACCTATTAATAATTCGCTGCAAGGCAAGGCAAATTTATTTATATAGCACAATTCAACACAAGGCAATTCAAAGTGCTTTACATCACATGAAGACCATAAAAATCACATTTAAATCAACACAACGTAAAAACCAAGACAAATGATCGCATTTAATCACAGAATAAAAATAAAATAAAAATAAAACAAAAATAAAAATAAAAAACTACTACTACTAATAATCATTGAAATCAGCAATGGAGATAAGCACAAGAGGAATAGAAGGCAGGTAGGTTGAAATATATAGACAGTTATGGATATGCAGTGCCAAACAAAAGCGTTTTTAGCCCTGATTTAAAGGAGCTAACAGTTTGAGCATACTTCAGACGTTCGGGTAACTTGTTCCAGAGGTGAGGAGCATAATAACTAAATGCTGCCTCACCCTGCTTGGTTCTTGTTCTTGGAACATGCAGAAGACCCGTTCCAGACGACCTTAGGGGTCTAGATGTCTCATAGGAATCTAACAAGTCAAGCATGTATTTTGGTCCAAGGCCATTAAGTGTTTTGTAGACGAGCAGTAGTATTTTATAGTCTATCCTTTGACTCACTGGAAGCCAGTGTAGCGATTTCAAAACCGGTGTAATGTGGTCCAGCTTCCTTGTATTTGTGAGGACTCTGGCTGCAGCATTCTTTACTAGCTGCAGCTTCCTGACTGATTTTTTATCAAGACCTGTAAATATACCGTTGCAGTAGTCCAATCTGCTGAAAATGAATGCATGCATAAGCTGTAAAACGTTTACAGTCATATTTGTCAGTTAATTGTGTTGGGCAATTATTTCAACGTTATGTTTGCAATTGTCTCTCACAGGAAATAGCCAACCTGCTGGCCCTGGAGGAGGCTACCCTGAGTACAGATTTGCAGCAAGGCTATGCGCTTAAGAGCTTTACTGGTATGCGGATGTATTATTTCTTCATCTGAACACGGCATTGAATTGTTGACATCGGTTTTAAGTACATTAGAGCAAGGATTTGTATTGTTCTTTCTAAAATGTTTTTTTCTAAATGTTCTTGTTTTGTTATGGTAGGATTACTATCATCATTTGTGGAGGTGGAGTCCATTAAACGACATTTTAAGAGCCGGCTGGTTGGCACAGTCCTAAATGGCTATCTCTGTCTAAGAAAGCTCGTTGTCCAACGCACAAAACTCATTGATGAGACTCAGGACATGCTTCTGGAGATGCTCGAGGACATGACCACAGGTCAGCTGAGGTTTCATATTTAACTACAGTCGCGGTTCTCTGGGTAACTACTAGACAACAACTATTAGTCGATTTTTTTTTTCTATTAAATATATTTGCTTTTTTAAAGTTTCTCTTAGTTTGATCTTTTTAGGGGAATTGACCAATGGAAAATATTTCGTGGCACTTTATCATCACTTCAAGAATTTTGGGGGGGTTAGAAAATGTATCGTTAATGAAAAAAGTAAATGTAATTATAGGGCACTCATTAGCTGCCATTGACAACGCTAGATATTCAATCATTTTTAACTGAGAAGAGGGTGGCAGCGAACGATTGCTAACAGCCCCCCAGTCAAAATGGAATGGACATCAATTGCTGTCAATGGCACATTCATTTATTCATTCATTTTCCATGCCACTTTTCTGCCCGTAGTTAGCTGGGATAGGCTCCAGCACCTCCGCACAGATAGAATAAAATTCACTGCGAGTTCTCCCAGTTCAAATGAATTAGACTAACCCTTATAGTGAAGAAAATACAGTATAATGAAATGTTTAAAAAATAATAAATGAACTTTAAAAATGTATTAGAGGCCATAACCAAAGTCTATTTCTGTTTTTATTCTTTTTAATTGCATTTTTTTTTCATAAAAATGTATTTTATTGATTTCTTTTTTTTTTTTAATTATTATTAATAAAAAAATGTACGTATATAAAAATAATAATAAAAACGATTGAAGCAGAAATAAGTCTGGCCACTTATGTGGACATCACAGTTCGGTCATGTAGGCCACACTTGTATACCAAATGTTAATATTGTGGCAGTTTTTTAGTAAATGACCAAAAATAGTCACTTGCCCTATAAAGGATTGGCGAACTATTCATAGTCGTGCCTGGTCCAGATTTAGGGTACTGCTTTTGAAGGATGTACCGTACGCGGCCATGCTGGTAACCTTATTTTTTTCCCCACAGTTGACATGATGTACAATGCGTCTGACCATTTTGCAATGTTCTTAGGTACCGAGTCAGAAACCAAGGCCTTCATGGCGGTGTGTATAGAGACTGCAAAGAGATACAATTTGGATGACTACAGAACACCTGTGTTCATTTTTGAGAGACTGTGTAGCATCATTTATCCTGTAAGTTAGCTTTATCCCATGTTTATTTTACTGAGATTTACAGAGTAATGACTTAGTCTTTTTTCCTTTGAAGGAGGAGAACGAGGTGACAGAGTTCTTTGTAACTCTGGAAAAAGATCCTCAGCAGGAAGACTTCCTTCAAGGTCGCATGCCTGGAAACCCATACAGTAGCAACGAGCCAGGAATTGGCCCTCTCATGAGGGACATCAAGAACAAAATCTGTCAGGACTGCGACCTGGTAGCACTCCTTGAAGATGATAGTGGCATGGAGGTAAAAAAAAATCCTGTATTTCTACTGCCATTTCAATATCATCTTCTTTTGCTACTCCTGACCTTATTTGGTCATCAGGCTGACTGATTGCTTAAAAGACTTTAAGAAATGGTTTGGTTTATTTTTTTCCTCAGCTTTTGGTGAACAACAAAATCATAAGCTTGGATCTGTCTGTAGCTGAAGTCTACAAGAGGGTTTGGTGCCCAACCAATGAGGTAAAGTTCTAATGTCAAACCACTAATGATGCCCGTGTTTGAAATATTAGTCATCAAGTTAACACTGCACTTTGTTTTACAAGGGGGAACCAATGAGGATCATTTACCGAATGAGAGGTCTCCTGGGGGATGCAACGGAGGAGTTTATTGAGTCGCTGGACTCGACCACAGGTTATATTTCGAATTTATGTCCCATGCTATTAAGGCTCTTTTGTCTGCCAAGTTTTCTTGCGTATGTCTTCATCAAATCACTTTACCTTGTCTATGGATTTGAATTAAAAAAAAATGCCCACCCCTTTTTTTCTCTAGATGAGGAGGAGGATGATGAGGAGGTATACAAGATGGCCGGAGTGATGGCACAGTGCGGCGGACTGGAATGTATGCTAAATCGGCTGTCAGGAATTAAAGATTTCAAACAGGGACGCCACCTGCTCACGGTAAGATGCGGTTGTACTTCATTTCCAAAGGAGACTGAAATACATCATGATGCAATAAAACAATGCCAGGTTCAATAAAAGCAATTAGCAAATGTTCTTATAAATGAACTTAAAAAGAGTGCCCAATGCAATTTGATATCTTGAAAATGAAAATCATCTTTTACCCGATTCAAAGATTATCTGCTTTGTATTAGGTTTTACTGAAGCTATTCAGTTATTGTGTAAAAGTGAAAATCAACCGGCAACACCTAGTCAAACCGGAGATGAACACGCTCAACGTCATGCTCGGAACTCTGAACTTGGTAAGGGATTTCTGTCTTTAGTATGGTGGCTGAGGAGGAGTCGAAGGTATGCACAACAACATTGTCTTCCTTCTTTAGGGTTTAGTTGCCGAACAGGAGAGTAAGGATAGTGGTGGTGCCTCTGTAGCAGAGCAAGTTCTGAGCATCATGGAGATCATTCTGGATGAAGCTAATGCAGAGATTTCAGAGGACAAGGTAGGTACCAAAGTGGCAGCATTCGAACTCAAAAGAGCACAGACACCTAGCAAACCCGACAGGTAACAATAGCCACGTCTATTTTTGTAGGGTAACTTGTTGCTGACAGGCGACAAGGATCAGCTGGTCATGTTGCTTGACCAGATCAACACTCCCTTTGTGCGCTCCAACCCCAGCGTACTGCAGGGTCTGCTTCGCATCATCCCGTACCTGTCGTTTGGCGAACTGGAAAAGATGAGAATCTTAGTCGAGCGGTTCAAGCCATGCTGCAGTTTTGATAAGTAGGTCTCACTGTTATGTTCAAAAGTGTGCCAAAGTAGTCTTCTTAATTTTGTTTTTCCTTCAGGTACGATGAGGAACACAGCGCTGATGACAAAGTGTTTCTCGACTGTTTCTGTAAAATTGCAGCTGGAATAAAAAATAATAGCAAAGGCCATCAGCTCAAAGACCTTATTCTGCAAAAGGGAATCACACAAAATGCACTGGATTACATGAAGAAACATATCCCAAATGCCAAAAAGTATGCACCTTGTGATTCTTCCTTTTCTTTGAGTGCAGAAAAAATGTCTTTATTGGCGGAAATTTAAATCTTTTTTTTATCACCAGTCTTGATGCAGACATCTGGAAAAAGTTCCTTTCACGCCCCGCACTGCCCTTCATTCTTAGATTGCTTCGTGGCTTGACTACCCAGCATCCCCCCACACAGGTTTGACTTTTTTGTTGTTGTGTATGACCCGAAATAATATTCAACGCATCGACTGCTGTTGACGATGATAGACGAAACGGTTGCTCTAAAAAAGGCAGTTTTTACATTGATCACACTGTAAACTTGGGATATTACCGGTTTACAACACTCAAAGAAAGGAAACCCATAAATAACCTTGCCACTGTTCTAACGCCTTTAATCTTATTTCATAAACTAGAAAATGCAATTTCCTGAGAAATTGCTTGCGGATGCTTTGCTCTTCTGTGGGGTAAATTAGTGTGGGTCAATTGCTGTTGTTTTTGTGCATTTACAGGTCACTTTCTGTTCATTTTAAGGTATCATTTTCTATTCAACCGGGATACCTTTTGTTTTATTTGAGGACAAGTCTGTATCACTTCATGTTGATTTTGCCGCAAGGTTTTTGTCAAAAATGACGACCGCTAATGGTCCAAGTTGAAAATCAATAGGAGTGAATGGAAACATTTTTGTGGGTGTTGACAAAAAATAGGGAAGCTTTGTGAAATTCAGTGAAACTACAATTTTGCCAAAGACTAGCTGATAACTTTTGTGCATCTGTAGTTTGTGAAGTTTTATGAAGATTTTATGTCAATGAGACAAAAATGATAGAAGAATTTTTCAATGTTTTTGCCACGGGAAATGAATAGGGCTTTTTTTTTTTTTTTTTTTTTTTTTTTTTTTTTTTTTAAACTGTTTTGGCAGTCAAACATGATCATTCAAAGCCAGCCATGCCAGTTCAAATGGGTTTGGTAATTATCACTGCCATGGGAGCGAATGAGTTGATAACATTACGTCATTCATTCTTTTATTGTCCGAGCCGCTTATACTTCACAAGGGTCACAGGGGAGCCGGGTGTCAAGTCATCATAAATGAAAAGAAATATTTGACCTTTTCTTTGTTCAGGTGCTGATAGGCACCGATTCAATTCCCAACCTCCACAAGCTGGAGCAGGTTTCCAGTGATGAAGGTATCGGTACGCTCGCAGAGAACCTTCTGGAAGCGCTGCGGGAGCACAGCGAAGTTAATTTGAAAATCGAAGCGGCACGCAGGGAAACCCGAGCGGAAAAAAAGCGGATGGCCATGGCCATGAGACAGAAGGCTCTGGGAACTCTGGGCATGACGGTACAGTCCCTCGTTAACCTAGCTTTGATTTTTTCATTGTTCTTACGTATGATTTTGACAAGGAGCGTGTTGCGTCTGCTTTTGGCTTTCAGACAAATGAAAAGGGTCAAGTGGTGACCAAAACTTCCCTTTTGAAACAAATGGATGAGCTGATAGAGGAGCCTGGCTTGACTTGTTGCATATGTAGAGAAGGTTACAAATTCCAGGTAAAGAAAAATATTTTTCAATTGCCAGCGGTGTTACTTAAGTCAGGTACAGAGATTGAACAGGAATATTTTTTGATTGCAGCCCACTAAGGTCCTAGGTATATACACTTTCACGAAACGGGTGTCATTAGAGGAATTTGAGAACAAGCCTCGCAAGCAGCAAGGCTACAGCACTGTATCGCACTTTAATATCGTCCACTACGACTGCCACCTGGCAGCAGTCAGGTAGAAATATCTTTGCTTTTTAGCTTTTTAGAAAGTCATCGCTCACTCTTTGCATAAGTTAAAAAAAAAAAAAAAAATGTTTTCCTCCACTGCAGGCTGGCACGTGGGCGAGAAGAGTGGGAAAGCGCCGCTCTCCAAAACGCCAACACCAAGTGCAATGGACTACTTCCTGTTTGGGGGCCACATGTGCCAGAATCAGCATTTGCTACTTGCTTAGCACGGTAAAAACACGTAGATCACCACAAGAAATCCTAACCCTTTATTAGGGCAAGTGACTATTTTGGATAATTAATGAAAATAATACCCCATTAAAAACTAGGTGTCTACATATGCGTATATTTTCGGTCATGTAGGCCACAACATGAATCAAAATGTAATGTCCACATATGTTGACAAGTCTAGAGCTGTCAATGGTAGCCAATGATTTAAATAAGTGCTCTAGAAAGGGTTTCCCAAAAAAAATAATTGGTTTTTAACTACTTTTTTCTGTGCCACTCAGACACAACACATATCTTCAGGAATGCACTGGCCAGCGCGAGCCCACGTACCAACTCAACATCCATGACACCAAACTGCTCTTCCTTCGCTTTGCTACCGAACAATCATTCAGCGTAGACACGGGGGGAGGCGGCCGTGAGAGCAACATCCATCTCATCCCTTACATCATCCACACTGTGCTCTATGTGCTCAACACGTATGTACTGTGCCTCGTTTAGACATTATTGTTTGTATTCTATTGAACAGGTGATAAAGAAACCAGTGTAAAATCTGTATATCTGTTGACTTGTACAGGACACGGGCTACTTCTCGGGAGGAGAAGAACCTGCAGACTTTTCAGGAGCAGCCATGTGAGAAATGGGTGGAGAGCTCATACGAGGTAGAAGGGCCGCACTACTACACCGTCCTGGCGATGCACATCATGCCACCCGAACACTGGAGGACCTCCCGGATTTCCTTCCTCCGGAGACTTCTGGTGAACGCACACGCCCGCAAGGTGTCGGCGAGCAGCGTCAACAAGTATGGCCCTGATGTTTTTAAAAAATACGCGCGACTTGAAATGAGTTTTCCCTCATCTTGGCTGTCCTTTCTTCCCTTCCTCAGGCTTACAGATAAATCACCAAAGGAATATGCAGTTTACCGCTCACCGCTTCTCTTCTGGGGACTGGTGGATCTCGTTTATGACATGTTCAGGGTAAAGCCCTCAAGCTTACGAATTAAATATGAAATTAATGTCATTAATCTCTCCCAGGAACAACTAAGAACAGTTTAGGAATTCAATTTGTAAGGGTGTACCATCAAGCACTGATTTGTGAAAAGCCAGACATACCAATCCTGATTTTTGCCAATTCAAAGGCTCTGATATCTTCAATTACAAAAAAATGAAACGCCATAGTATTTTTGCTTTACAAAAAGATAATCACAAGAATTAAGGAAATGGATACATTTGCTGGTGAAGATAACTACTAAATTATATCAGGTTTCAAAGTTTTTTTTAAATTTTTTTTTTTTTACTTCTTTTACTTCTGATGCTGGAACAGTCTGAATTTGTACTTCTGATCCTGGAACAGTCTGAATTTGAGCTTTTACTCCACAATAGGTATTATCTGACTGAATTCCCTCAGAGGAAAGAGAGTAATGAGCCCATCTAGCGGCCTTAAACAACTAACACGCAGTGACTATGTATATGGAACTCCAATAAAAATTCCACTCCTCCCTGCATAAACGTAGCAAACCGGCAGATTTTACAATCTCAAACATTTTGTTAGCGTCATTACTATTATTATTATTATTGTGTATCATATTGCCTCTGTAAAGCCCTTTGAGACTTCTGTTGTGATTGAGGGCTATACAAATAAAATTGAATTGAATTGAATTGAATTACTGTATGAATTTAGCCATGCTCCCATTAATGATAAGAAATTTCCAGGATCGAGTGCAAGCAGGCCAATGTAGCTCAGTGACACTAGAAGTGATCGACGGACAATGCCGGGGTTTATTTTTAGTGATCGACTGATCACCGATCCCTCCAAATTTATCAAATTGGCCCAGATTGAGTTGTGCACTTTGTCATGTATTTGTCCTTCTAGTCCAATACAGCGCCATTAGCGTTTGTCTGCCTTTTTTGGTCCTGCAGAAAGTTCCCACCAGCAACACAGAAGGTGGCTGGTCATTCTCACTCGCCGAATACGTGCGTCACAACGACATGCCCATCTATGAAGCCTCGGAGCGCGTGCTCAGGGCTTTCCAGGATGAACTCATGCCTGCCGAATCCTTGGCAGAGTTCTTTGATGTTGTAGGTCAGTAGTATTACAATCACACACAGACATCTGAGAAACCCTGATCTCAAAACATGTCAACAGATGCTGACATTCTTTCTTTACACAGAAATGAGAAAACATGCCTTTCTCCTGTTTCAGGTCTCCTCGCTGAAATCCCTGATCCGGACCTCTTCCTGCTGGATTTGTTGAACTCTTTGCCCTGATTGGTAGTTTAATTCATCCACACACCAATTCCCAGTCCAAACCACATCACATTTACAATTGGGAAAGCCACCAAATGAACACTTCTCTTTATGCACACAGTGTATACACCATGCTTACCCCCAGCCCCACCCTCAATGACACTTTCAATTGAACTTTAAGCGAAATCTATGTGTAGTCTTCTAATCCATTACGACGTGTTGAGCACACAGCTAATTCCACACAAAGCAAACACAGATGACGACGTGCCGTGCTGAGCCAGCCGAGTGCTTGATTTTGTGACACGGATGGCTGGAGTGGTCGGACGACACGATGGGAGCGGCATTTGATTTTATCTTGTTTTGCTTTTGTTCCCTATTTAAGGTTTTGGTCAGCGTGTTTTAAAATGGCCGAGAACGCCTCACGTGCTCGTGATATAACTCGTCGTGTTTGGTTCTAACTGGAATTTGAGTGAAAGATGCCGTTTTTGTTTAGTGTGTGCGACCTTGGTTTCTTTTATTGACCTCTCACGCAACAGCGAGAAGAAAAAAGGAAAGTATTGATTAAGTTTTATGTACAACCTTGACACTATGCCTTGGTCACCTTAACCTTTTGTCAAAGAGTACGTCTGTTGCCGTGATATTTTAGATCTGTTGCAATACATATGTGCGTTATATTCCGGAACACCTTTTTGTTTTCAGCAATGGGTTTTTTTGTGTTTTTTTTTAATTAATGCTCCAATTAAATTACCCAAAAAAAGAAGGAAAAAAATGGGGCGACACAACCGCTGTTTCAGAGCAGCAAAGTGCAACTGAGTTCTATAGAACCTTGAGCAAAAGTATGGTGTTTGCCAGCTGAATGCATGGTGTGGACTTGACTCACTTTATTCTTCATTCACCCGCTGCTACAGTTGTTCAAATGTTGCTGAATGTCTGCTTTTTGAATTAGCCCTATGATTAATAAAGTTGATATATGGTTATGAAGATAAGAGTTTGACTTCTACTTTGTGACTCATGGAACAATGTGTACAGCACTGACTCCCATCATTTTGAGCCATGGGGGCACTTATGCCCCAGCAGCCCCCAAATTGACTTTTTTTTTTTTTTTTTGTATACAGTAAATGTAGTTTCACAGACAGGTTGCTATGAAATCATAATGAGTATTTTCAATTTTATTGCTTTTTTTTTTTTTTTTTTTTTTTTTTTAAAGACTACTTACTTGCATATAGGCCGTTCTGACAGGGAGGTCGCACCCATAGTTTGAAAACTGGGTATTTTAGGTTGACCCTCATATTGGTCACCCAACAAAATGGGAGGTTTTTGGGGCAATTTTCGATACCAATATGACAAACCAAACTAAGTACATTTGTATTGTGATTTAAAGACTATATTCATTACTCGACTGTATATTTAGTAACAGCTTGCATACATAGAAACAACTATAAGTACATGACACAAACAATGCCAGTGTGCTAAATAGTTTGTAGTTTTTGTTTCCTAACAGACTTCACTCTTCCTCATTATTATGGGTATTCTGCCTTGGGTAAAGTTGCGAAAGGAGCACAGGTTTTTTGCGCTTCTTAGAGCACCCTCTTGAGGTTGCCTGGCGACATTGTTGTGAAAGCAAAGATGGCTGCTTGACGTACGTAGTTGTTTCGGCCGTCATGATCATTTTTATTGGGTATGATTTGTTTGTAAATACAGTATTTCTAAAGTACAGTGCATATTTTTTGTTTTTGTATGTGACGCTGTATTTTTTCATATTAGACAATTGTATTTTGAGCGTAACTTGTCTGGCTAGTTAGCGTACGTAGCTAATGCTAATAAGCGAATGCAAATTGTTTAATGCCATTGACGGCGCTTGACGTCCAGTCCATTTGGACTGGGAGGCTGGCAGGTAAATTGTCAACGTCATAAAATTTTAACTACAACAATGCAGGTAAAATTCTCAATTCCCCATTTTCAGGAATCAATTTAGAATCTGGGAAAAGACTGAACGTTCTTTGAACGTTCTTTGAATCAGCACAGCATGCCAGCTGGACACTCAAGACACTGTTCAACACAAAAGGTCAGCAGCATTGAAAAACAATTTAATTCAGTTTATACAAAAAGCTTCGATTCTTAACACTTAGTTTGAGTCACAGTCGAATTAAGAGGAAATTGCAGCCATGGTTTCGGTCTATGGGACCCGTTTCCCCATTACTGACAATAGAGGATAAAGTTTCACATCACAGCCTTCAGTTGAGAGAGTATCATAAAATGTCTGGTTTTTACAGCAAATAAACCGTTCTCTTCAAACGAATACCGCACAAACAAACCATTTCCTTTTTTATTGGACACACAATGACAACATTCACATCACAACAAGCAGCAGATTGGCAAATACGGAACAATTCTACAAAAGAGAATCTAACCATTTCATGCATGAATTACTTTTTCCCCTTGTAACTCACTCATTTAACTCATTGGCTGCCATTGACCTCTGGGGCATGCAACGGCACTGAAAAATGAATATACATAACCAGCCTTCCCAGTTTGAATTGGATTCTGTAGCCGTACATGTCATGCAATGAGTTAATTACTATGGAAAAAAAAAACTTCAGTGTTACGTGGTGTAACCAGTTTTTTAAATTTTCTTCAGTTTTTGTTGGCATTGTTTTAATTTATTTATTTTTTTCTCTGGGCCCAGTTTATACCTTCATAATCGTATATATATATATATATATATATAAACTAATGATTACATAATAATAATTGCTAATATTTTCAGGGGAGTTTCCTAAAATGACCGAAGTAGTCACTTCCACGTCCAATCAAAAATTAACGTCTTGTGTGTCCAAACAAAAAAACAAAAAAAAGTTATCAAGTAATCAAAAATAGTCACTTGTTCTATAATAGTTTAAAGGTCTTTAGTGTCTGCTTCTGAATTGCAGTTCACTGTAGTGACCAATGTCACTGAAAGCAGCTTATTTTGACTTTCCAAGGGGAAATCTATCTAATATTAATGACTGTTTTTGTATCTAAAAAAAATAAAAATACATTGCATTTCCTTAATGAAATAGTATAGATCAATGCTAACAATGAATAACATCACATCTCAGTAGAACAATACAAAAAAGCTAAATATGCATCAGCATAAACAAATATCCTTTGTACAAAGGAATATGGCTTTTCCTTCAAAACAAATTCTTGATATGGTCTATTCCAGACCATCTTCAAGAAATATTAAGGCTTATGGTGTATTCAAAAAAGAATCACGGTCCACTTTTGGCCGATCATTCATTTGGAGTTAAACCCCCAAATCTGGAATTAAAAAAATGCACAGCTTACTACAAAGCCAGACATTCTTAAGTCCATTGGTCACTGGCAGCAGAGTGGGGTGACGTCGTCAGCAGGCGAGGGGAACACACGCAGAGCCTCTCTGGTTGATTTGGTGTAACCGTTGTGGAAGATGAGTGCCTTCTTGACGGCAAAGAAGGATACCGTCTTATCCCATGCGTCTGAGCCTGAGCTTGACAGTCCCGTGCTGAGTTGCCGCTGCAGGGCTGTGCGCACCTTTATTGCTTTGTCAGTGCACTTTCTCTCCATCAGCATCACCTTGCACATTCTGGGGACACATATTCCAAATATAAATCTGATAAAACATCAGCAATTTTATGGAAAAAATATTGCCTTAAAATTAAGCCAAACATTTAAAAATAAATAACTTACGTTGCATGTTGTTCTCTCATGTTTGCGTCCACGTTGTAGTCCAGACTTGTGTCAGCTACGATAAGAGTTGGCAAACCAGATTCACTTTTTATACCCTCTGCCATCAATTTAATGCGACGCCGGTTCTCACAGCTTCGGGCCAATCACAAAGCGGCGTTAACAATGAAACACGCGAATAAATGAGAATTCAACACATACAAAGGCTTCAATCCAGACAAACAGGTGGGAGGTCACCCCTGACCCGCCATGCCTTACTGGCCCCTTTTCAACCGGTGCTGATATGTGGTGGGAACATGGATGCAAACATCTGCCCTAAAATTTCAAAATACAACAACCTAAATATTAATCCAAGTTCATATTTAATTGTGTGGATGTGCCACTGTATTTTTCAGACTATCAAACTCAATAGATTATAAGGCTTATCATCAATAAACAGGTTTATTTTCATACACTGTCAAACAGTTCATTAAAATAAGTCATGCTGACATAAGATTTTACCTTGTAATTTTGAGTGATCCCAACTCATTTTTTCAAAATGATATTGTAAATTTATATTTTTTAGTTTAAACTCCCGTATTTAAGGGAAGTCCAGTTTACTTCAAATGCTAAGGTCAAACTATTTACCTGAAGTCCAGTTTACGTATTGTATTGTGTATTACCACTTTCCATCAAAATTTGAAAATTCAAGCAAAATTGATTGACTTGAAATTTTATGTTCAGCCCAATTTTTTTTTTTTTTTTTTACATTATATAAGGCACACCCATTCGTAAGGCACCTTAGTGCATCCATGAACTTCATTTGTTGATTGTTCATGATCTTTGAACTTTATTATTTTTTTAATAACTTTTTTGTTTAATTTGTGCTCTACTACTCACAGAAATACATTTGAATTAAACTACTAATTACTACTACTTAAACGACTTTAAATGACTTAAACTCCTACTACTTTATTACTGGTTTAAACTCTTGTTTAAACTGTTTAATTGTTTTATTCAGGAATAAATGTCATATTTTTACTGTAATTCATTCAATCATTTGCCTGTGGCAGCCGGTCACTGTCAAGTTTGGGTAAAAATGAAAAAGAAAAAAATTGAAATCTGCCTTACTATTCCGAAAAAGACGGTAATAATAATGTCCAGTAGTGATGGCCTTATCGCTGGCACTCTAATAAATCAATCAATTCTCAGTAACGCTTAATCTTAACACGTTGCTATTTTCAAACCAAAATCAGATTTATGACATATGCTAGTCGCTTTAGGTGTTACTTTATTTCTCATTTAGCATGAGACCCCTCACAAGTAATATGCAGAAATCATCGACTGTAAAAAACAAAAAACAACTAAAATCAACCATGACAAACAATAGACATACACAGAACATAGACAACAATGGAAGGAGGCGAGAGATGCGCATTCAATAAATGGAAATACAGGGACTATTTTCACTTTGTGTCAGCCAGAGATATTATTGTAGCATTCGAAATATTGATGCCAAACTTTCGATGGGAATATCTTGAGCTTTAATAGAAACACGGCATGGCATAGGGCTACTATGGGTCGTAGCCGACGTCAAAACAGCCGTACAAGCTAACATGCCAAGTTGTGCTCAGCTTGATGCATTTCGGGACAACTCGTAAAAAATACAGTAACCCGCAGAACTAATGCAACCCGATTCATTACAATACAAGTGCTACCTCGACATACGATCACTTCGACACACGATCTTTTCAACATCCAACGTAAAATTTGACTCACCATTTGTTTCTTCATCCGACGGCATGCTCGAAATACAACGATTTATGACAGCGCTGCAGTTTCTTTGTTTTCCCGCAAGACGGGCGCACGGCGGATTCTCTTGTGTGAGAAATGAAATTGGTTCCAAGAATGTTAGTGCAGGTAGTGAAAAAAGGTGAAATGAAGATGGAAATGATAGAAAAACATGAGCGTGGTGTGTGCATGAACTGGCTCGACAATACGGCCATAGAATGTCTACGATCTCGACTAGGAGTGGGAACCTCTTGGTACCTCACGATACGATACGATTTGCAATACAAAGCTCACGATAACGTCGATCTGACGATATGGCGATACAACGATTTTCGATACATTGGTCAGGAAATCATTCTAGGATATTCTACAAAAAAACTAATAAACAGAAAAAAAGCTTCTGCTGTGAATTGGAATGAGTTTATCACTAGTAGACGTCCAATCCATTTGAACTGGGAGGGAGGCAGCGAATGAACGAATGTTCATCCGCTGCCACCCTTGAACATCTATGCCGTCAGTGGCAGCCAATGCCAGGCAATGAGTAATTTTGGGCCATTTAAGGTCGTTTACCTGTTGATTTTCAGTTACTTCTTGTTGATTTTGGGGTATTTTATGGGTCACTTGCTGTTTATTTTGCGTTACAGAACAGAAAGTGACCTGGGAATCACCCAAATGAATGGGCAGTGACTCAAACTCAACAGGAAATGACCTTTAAATGCCCCAAAATGACAAGCGACCTGTAAATGCTCCGAAAATCGGACCGAAAAACTGTGAATGCTCTGGTTTTGAATGAACGAACATTCCCAGTCTAAATGGATTGGGCGTCGAGCACCGTCAATGGCAGCCTTTTTTCAAATTTTAAAAATTTTTTAATTGGCACCCTTTAAAAACGATATCGCGATTCTTGACAGGAGCATATCGATAACCTTTTGGGATACAAAGTGTCACGATATATCACCATTTCGATATTTTGTCACACCCCTAATCTCGACAGTCCTCCTCCGTTCGCCAGTCTTTATACCCTAAGTTAAGGTGACTGTTATTATGATTGTATCATCGGCTGAAAAATCGTCAGCTTCGTTAGGTTTTTAATCATTTATTTCAAAACTTGTGCAACACAAATGCCTACTGTCCGCCGCAGCTGAATATAAAAAGTGAAGGTAAAAAGTCCTCTGTCACTCTGTCAGGTCAGCCACGCGGTGCGTTCAGGTACACCACGCAAAACACATTCGCCACATTAGAACCCGATTCGATTTTTATTCATAATGTTTTTGTTTTGCTCTGTGTAATTGCTATTTGCAAAAGTACCAGCAGTATTTACTAGGGATTTAGTGAAGGTTTTCGGGCTGTGGAACGAATGAATGGATTTATAATGTATTCTTATTGGAAAATCTTTTTCGACATACGACAATTTCGACTTACAAACAAGGTCCTGGAACGAATTAACTTTGTATGAGGAGGTACCACTGTATAAAGTTTCACTGTACACTCTGTTTCTAGCCTCTACGGGTGGGGGATATAGCCTCAAAATTAATCACGATATTTCAAGAAAATGTGCGATAACAATATTTTCTCCCTTAAACTTTCTGATTTGATCTACTGCGACATTTCAAATTTTGCCATAAAAGCACTTATTTCCAGTCACCAAATTTTAAACCTCCCCTAAGATCATTCTTTGACTAACTGGAAATGTTCATGGGTCAAACTGACCGGCAGTATGTTTTACTTATTCACTGCCATTGACAGCGATAGACGTCCGATCCATTTGGAATAGGAGGGGCTGGCAGGCAAGATCAGACGTCTATCGGCGTCAGTGGCAGTGAAACACTATCGTTCAATGTCAGGTCGCGCAGTTACATCCAAGTGTCACCAAACACACACACACAAAGTGTCTCCTTTAACTTTCAGTCTCTATTTCAGCCTCCCGTTCTCACGGTGACCATCTCCCAAACAGACAATAGTTTACCATGAGTCCAGATGGTGTGCCTGGAAGCCCTGTTGACAATCCTGTGTGTGTGAGAGATGGGAGTGTGCATGGGTGGGGGCTTTGTACCCTCAATCTCTCTGGTGAATAGGGCACACTTCCTTTGTGCGAGCGGCCTCAGTGTCATTAACACTGTAGTGTGGGAAGCTCGGGAGCACCTCATCTCCCACGTTCAGCACAACGCAGGGGAAAGAAGCATGTGACCGAGATGTGGCCAGCTGCAGGCTAGGTGTGCGTGCGTGTGCACACCAGGGGGTGTGTTTTGCTGGATCTTAGGTCTACAATTCAGGGAAATATTTTTCTACGTGATACAATTGCCAATTTAACAAAACTATTATGTGTAGTATTGTATGCTCATACATTCCATAAATATTCAAAAATTTCCTAACTAAAAAAATATCTAATGTTACAAAAGATGTTTTTAGGACAACAAATGTTCCAGTTTAGCAAATTGCTAAAACCCGACAGCAAAACAGTTGAAAACACAATGTTCGATTTGTGAGTGTTCTTTGTTTCACAACTGTTATTGCATATATTTAGAAACTGTTGGAGGCAGTCTTTCAGGTCCTCCGCATGTTCGTTTTCAATTCAGGTGAGACGGCTAGACTGGATTGCAAAGTAAAAGACTGGAGGCAAGAGATCATTACTGCGCAGTTTTATTTTCAGAAATTTCTGTGTGCATTCAATGACAGAACAAAAGCTGTGTAGAGAAATGCACGCCGAATAGAGCTCGGCGTTGCTTATATGCTGTACTAAAAAGGAGGTGTGTCTGTTTGGTGATTAACTCATCTTACAAAATAGGTCATGAGCCTTGCTGGTTGGCAGTTAAAAGTCCATGATTATTGTTGGCAGTTAAAGTCCATGATTATCCGAGGAAAAACTAACTTTCAGCGGTTTTCTGTGAAAAACAACTCCGTTTATGGACATGATTGCATTAGGGGAGATGTATACTAACTTCAAAACTTTAACAGTTGTTCTTAGAATTGATCTCTGCTGAGGATTGGGCATTTACAGTAGATTTGTGAGTTTCATATGAAGAGTATAAACCTTTAGAAAATATATTCCACAACTCAGTGCAAAAACTATTTAGTACAGTGTTTTTCAACCTTTTCTGAGTTACGGTACGTTTTTACATTGGAAAAAATCTCACCACAAACCAAAAATGTTTTTGTTTTTCTCAATATTTAAACTTACTCAGTGTGAAACTTGAGCCTGTTTAGATGAACACAGAGCTGATATGCTGGCAGAAATCTTCAACAGCACTCAAACTCTCTGTTTTTGTTTTTTATCGCCGCCGGGGGCTGGCCGATCGGTTAACAATCAACCCCGCAGCAGTGTGTTACACGAGTCGGGGGAGTTTTGTGTGATTTTTGTTGTTGTTTTGTTTTGTTTTCGAAAGGCGAGGATAAGGCTTTGGAAGAGCCGCTCTGTTTGGGTTAGCATGTCGCGCTCACACCTCTTGTTTTGTTTACGCTCTTTCCTCCATCTCCAAAGCCGGGGTAGGGATATGACAAAAGCCGGACTAACTCCAGTGGCATAAAATATCGTTCGGGAGGTTTAAGAAGTCGGCAGTTTTGACCATTATGCAGTAATTTAGCCTTGTCGTACTGAATAATGCATTTTTGATATTTCATATTCCATTTAGCACAAGACTGTTATTTGTCATGACCATACAATTTATTTAGCAATTGGGGAAAATACATAGATAAAAAGAATATCCTGTAAAAATATTGGAGTAGAGAGATTAAAATAATGATGACATTTTGCTGTTCTCTGTCGAATTTTCCTCTTTCTGAATCCTCCTCCTCAATGGGCTGAATTCTAAATCAGCTGAAATTGTTACTCTGCTAATGTCATCAACCAGCTGGAGGCGCTAGAGCGCTATAATGACAAGCGGGGCTAAACGGCAGATTAAAAGACTCATTTCTCATCATCTGTGCTTTTCCAAATTGTATAATGCCGAATCGTCTCAAAATAGGATTTTAATTTGCATAATAATGCTATTTAAGGTTTTTTATCGTGTAACAGGCACTTTAAGACTCTGCCACATTGTGGGACTTTTTGGATTTAGCAACAAGTTCAGCAACAAGGTAAGTGGCTTAAGGGCTTTCTCATATACAGTGCCTGTCATGTTCCCTGCCTCTCTGGTTCACTCACCTGCCTTTTCCCGCCTCTCGGCTTGGCACAGCTGCTACTGATCATCGTTAGGGGAGTATTTAAGTGGCAGGCTCACATCACTTCACTGTCTGATCGTTCCAGCACAAAGCTTCACGTCCTGAGACCTCCTTCATGTGATATCCTGCCTGCTCATCTTGACTGACTTCCAACCACGCCTGCTTTCAAGTAATCTGGTCTGCCTCTTGTTGCTGTTCCTACATTCTGCCTCTGATTGCAATAAACGGCCTCCTGGCCAAACTGTCAAGCCTGTTGCTGAATCTGCATTCTGGTTCCAACCCTCACCTGACTAATCCTGACAGAACGATCAGACCACAATATGGAACCCGCAGATTCAAATCCGCTTCACGTGGCCCTCCGAGTCCAGGGACAGCGAATCCTGCAGCAGGAGGAACAGATTTCCTCCCTCCATGAATTCCTGAAAAAGACAACTGATCGACAAGCGTCAATGATACAGAACTTGAACTCTCAGCTCGCAAACATCGCCCTTCAACTTCAACCAACAGCCCAATCTGCCAGGCCGGCCTCTGTTCCTGTGGACCAACCCAACTCTCTCTCCGAGGGTCAAGCGGGGGCGCCTGTCACACAAGTGAACTTACAACTGTCCCGCCCGGAACGCTTTTCGGGTGACACGGGAGACGTTCGCACCTTCCTAACACAATGTGAGCTCCACTTTGAATTGCAAGCCTCTGCTTTTGTGTCTGAGCGTTCCAAGGTGGCTTATGCAATTTCTCACCTCTCGGGAAAAGCCGCAGCTTGGGCCACTGCTGAATGGAGCCGCAACTCGCCTGTCTGTTCATCATATCTGACTTTCACCACCTCCTTGAAACAAGTTTTTCAAAGTAAACCACCGGGGAGAGAAGCGTCGTTAGCCCTAATGAACCTGCGACAGGGGAAACGCCGGGTGGCCGACTTCGCCATTGATTTCCGAACGCTAGCAGCAGACAGTGACTGGAACCCATCCGCACTGTCTGATGTATTTTTTCAAGCCTTGTCTGACCCCATCAAGCTTGCCATGGTAGCCATCGACATCCCGGGCGACTTGGACTCCCTTATTGCACTGGCCATGCAGATCGACCGACGCCTTGCCGAGCGAGACCAGGAAGGAAAACGTCTGCCACGCCAACATCCTCATCGCGATCAAGGCAACCCCCACACCTTCCTGCCGTCACCTCAACGGCGCTTGCCTCACTCCCTTCGTCCGCAAGAACAAACACCTGAGGAGCCGATGCAGCTGGGCCGTACTCGCCTCACCCCAGGGGAACGTCAACGCAGAGCAAGAGAAGGACTATGTTTTTACTGTGGACAACGTGGTCATGTAGTCAATAACTGTCAAGTCAAGGCCGCATCATACCCAGCTAACCCCTCTGTCCAGGTGAGCCAGACAATCATTAATAATTCGGGAAACATCACTCCTTCAGTTACCTTGTCCTCACCCCATAGTCATGTTACAGTTTCAGCTTTTATTGACTCTGGTTCAGAAGCTAACATGATCAACTTCAATCTTGCCAGGCGTCTGTCACCCTGCCTGATTCGTCTGAGTAGCCCCCTGTCGGTCAAGGCTGTCGATGGCACTCCCCTTGGATCAGTCACCCATCAAACTCAATCGGTTTGTGTGACGTTTACAGACAACCATTCTGAGAATCTTTGCCTTCACGTTTTTGAGCACATGCCCCATGACCTAATCCTTGGTTTACCATGGTTAAAGCAACACAACCCACAGTTAGACTGGAACTCTGGCAATATAATAAAGTGGGGAAAAGACTGTACAGACATGTGTTTTCCTCGACTTCCTCAAACTCTGGTCCCTCCTTCTGATCTCGCCAATGTTCCAAGTTGTTATCATGACCTGTCGGAGGTCTTCAGTAAAAGCAAAGCCACTTCACTTCCCCCATTTAGAGACATAAATTGTGCGATCGAGCTTTTGCCCGGTACCACCCCACCACGAGGAAAGCTCTATTCGTTGTCTGCACCTGAACGTAAGGCCATGGACTCATACATAAAGGAATGCCTGGCCGCAGGCCTGATACGTCCTTCGTCTTCCCCGGCCGGGGCCGGTTTCTTTTTTGTAGAGAAGAAAGACAAGACAAGACATTAAGGCCATGCATTGACTATAGAGGCCTAAATCTAATCACGGTCAAGAATCGTTATCCTCTTCCACTAATATCGTCTGCCTTTGAGTTATTGGAGGGTGCCAAAGTCTTCTCTAAACTGGACTTGCGTAATGCGTACCATTTGGTGCGTATACGGCAAGGAGACGAGTGGAAGACGGCCTTCAACACCCCTTCAGGACATTATGAATATCTTGTCATGCCATTTGGACTCACCAACGCACCTGCCATATTCCAAAATCTTGTAAACAATGTTCTTGGTGACCTGCTTAATAAGAATGTATTCGTGTATCTTGACGATATTTTGATTTTCTCCCACGACCAGGAATCGCACCAGCAGCATGTACGGGCAGTACTTCAGAGACTCCTGCGGAACCAGTTGTATGTCAAGGCTGAAAAATGTGATTTCCATAAATCCTCCGTTCCATTTCTCGGTTACATTCTCGCCGAGGGTAAGGTCAAGATGGATCCTGACAAGATTTCAGCCGTCCTGAACTGGCCTGTACCAAAGAACCTAAAAGAGCTACAGCGATTCCTGGGTTTTGCTAATTTTTACAGGAAATTCATTAAGAATTATAGCACTATTGCCTCACCCCTGCATTGTCTTACTTCCACTCATAGACGCTTCCTGTGGTCAGAGCCATGCCAGAAGGCCTTTGATCTGCTCAAGAACCGCTTCACCTCTGCCCCCATTCTCTCCTTGCCGGACCCTGCTCACCAATTCATTCTGGAAGTGGATGCCTCAGACGTGGGAGTAGGAGCAGTGCTCTCCCAGAGAAATCCCACGGACGGTAAACTTCACCCCTGCTATTTCATGTCCAAAAAATTGTCAGACACTGAGAAAAATTATGATGTTGGTGACAGGGAACTATTAGCAATCAAACTAGCCATAGAAGAATGGCGGCACTGGCTTGAAGGCACTTCACAGCCCTTTTTGATCTGGACCGACCACAAGAACCTGTCATACCTCAAAACTGCTAAACGCTTGAATTCACGTCAGGCCCGTTGGTCTCTGTTCTTTAATCGGTTCCAATTCCATATCTCATATCGACCAGGCTCCAAGAACACGAAACCAGACGCATTGTCGAGGATATTTGAATCAAGGAAAAACCCCTCTGAACCAATGCCAATTGTGCCTGAATCATGTTTTTTATCTGTGCTGTCGTGGGATATCGAGGCAAAGGTAAAATCCGCTCTCGAGTCCACAGAGACCCCTTCAGACTGCCCCAAAGAAAAGCTATATGTGGTGCCTGAGCTTCGCGGTCAGGTTATCCACTGGGCCCACACTCTCAAGACCTCTTGTCATCCAGGTATCACCAAAACAATTTTTGTCATATCTCAGAGGTTCTGGTGGAAAGCCATGCGCAATGACGTTACCGAATACGTCAACGCCTGCTCAGTATGTGCCTCCTGTAAGCCATCTTCGTGCAGACCAGCTGGTGGGCTCCATCCCTTACCAATACCATCCAAACCCTGGTCACACATATGTATGGACTTCGTAACTGGTTTACCCCCATCCTCTGGCAACACCGTTGTTCTCACAGTAGTAGACAGATTTTCCAAGATGGCACATTTCATCCCATTGCCTAAATTACCTTCTGCCAAGGCGTTGGTGCAAGTACTCATGTACAACATATTCCGCGTGCATGGCTTCCCCACTGATGTAGTTTCTGATAGGGGTCCACAGTTTGTTTCAGCTTTCTGGAAAGCCTTCTGCAGGATGATAGGGGCTACGGTTAGTCTTTCATCTGGATTCCATCCCCAGTCCAACGGTCAAGCGGAGCGGCTGAACCAAATCTTGGAGACTGGTCTTCGTTGCCTGGCGTCCCAGGACCCCTCCACGTGGAGCGAGAAGTTGATGTGGCTTGAGGTGGCACATAACACTCTTCCATCATCAGCGACAGGCTTCTCACCCTTCCATGTTGTGCATGGCTTTCAGCCCTCGCTCTTCCCTGCTCTTGATACCAACTCTCCAGTTCCATCAGCTCTCGCCTTAATCCGTAGATGCCGCCGGACCTGGGAACGAGCTCGACGCATTCTGCTCCGTCGTTCGGCCATCTACAAGACTGCTGCGGATCGCAAGAGGTCTGCTGCACCGACGTACGCTACAGGTGACCGGGTCTGGCTGTCCACACGACATCTGCCTTTGAAGGTCCAGTCAAGGAAGCTTGCTCCCAGGTTTGTGGGTCCCTTTCCGGTTTCTAAAGTTATTAATCCAGTCTCCGTGCGCCTGCAGTTGCCAAAGTCCATGAGAGTCCATCCCACATTTCATGTCAGTCAGCTGAAACCAGCCCGTGCAAGTCGTCTTGTCCCTCCGGCCAGACCCCCGCCCCCCGCCCGGTTTGTGGATGGCGGCCTGGTCTATTCTGTCCGGCGGCTCCTGGCGGTGCGGCGTCGCGGCCGGGGTTTCCAGTATCTGGTCGATTGGGAGGGGTACGGCCCGGAGGAGCGCTCCTGGATTCCCTCCCGGTTCATCGTGGACCCTGCCCTCATCCGTGCCTTCCACGCTGCCCATCCTGGGGCGCCTGGGCCGTCGGGTGCCGGCCGTTGAGGGGGGGCCCTGTCATGTTCCCTGCCTCTCTGGTTCACTCACCTGCCTTTTCCCGCCTCTCGGCTTGGCACAGCTGCTACTGATCATCGTTAGGGGAGTATTTAAGTGGCAGGCTCACATCACTTCACTGTCTGATCGTTCCAGCACAAAGCTTCACGTCCTGAGACCTCCTTCATGTGATATCCTGCCTGCTCATCTTGACTGACTTCCAACCACGCCTGCTTTCAAGTAATCTGGTCTGCCTCTTGTTGCTGTTCCTACATTCTGCCTCTGATTGCAATAAACGGCCTCCTGGCCAAACTGTCAAGCCTGTTGCTGAATCTGCATTCTGGTTCCAACCCTCACCTGACTAATCCCGACAGTGCCTTGCAAAAGTATTCGGCCCCCTTGAATCTTGCAACCTTTCGCCACATTTCAGGCTTCAAACGTAAAGATATTAAATTTAATTTTTTTGTCAAGAATCAACAACAAGTGGGACACAATCGTGAAGTGGAACAACATTTATTGGATAATTTAAACTTTTTTAACAAATAAAAAACTGAAAAGTGGGGCGTGCAATATTATTCGGCCCCTTTACTTTCAGTCCAGCAAACTCACTCCAGAAGTTCAGTGAGGATCTCTGAATGATCCAATGTTGTCCTAAATGACCGATGATGATAAATAGAATCCACCTGTGTGTAATCAAGTCTCCGTATAAATGCACCTGCTCTGTGATAGTCTCAGGGTTCTGTTTAAAGTGCAGAGAGCATTATGAAAACCAAGGAACACACCAGGCAGGTCTGAGATACTGTTGTGGAGAAGTTTAAAGCCGGATTTGGATACAAAAAGATTTCCCAAGCTTTAAACATCTCAAGGAGCACTGTGCAAGCCATCATATTGAAATGGAAGGTGCATCAGACCACTGCAAATCTACCAAGACCCGGCCGTCCTTCCAAACTTTCTTCTCAAACAAGGAGAAAACTGATCAGAGATGCAGCCAAGAGGCCCATGATCACTCTGGATGAACTGCAGAGATCTACAGCTGAGGTGGGAGAGTCTGTCCATAGGACAACAATCAGTCGTACACTGCACAAATCTGGCCTTTATGGAAAAGTGGCAAGAAGAAAGCCATTTCTCAAAGATATCCATAAAAAGTCTCGTTTAAAGTTTGCCACAAGCCACCTGGGAGACACAGCAAACATGTGGAAGAAGGTGCTCTGGTCAGATGAAACCAAAATTGAACTTTTTGGCCACAATGCAAAACAATATGTGTGGCGTAAAAGCAACACAGCTCATCACCCTGAACACACCATCCCCACTGTCAAACATGGTGGTGGCAGCATCATGGTTTGGGCCTGCTTTTCTTCAGCAGGGACAGGGAAGATGGTTAAAATTGACGGGAAGATGGATGCAGCCAAATACAGGAACATTCTGGAAGAAAACCTGTTTGTATCTGCACAAGACCTGAGACTGGGACGGAGATTTATCTTCCAACAGGACAATGATCCAAAACATAAAGCCAAATCTACAATGGAATGGTTCAAAAATAAACGTATCCAGGTGTTAGAATGGCCAAGTCAAAGTCCAGGCCTGAATCCAATTGAGAATCTGTGGAAAGAGCTGAAGACTGCTGTTCACAAACACTCTCCATCCAACCTCACTGAGCTCGAGCTGTTTTGCAAGGAAGAATGGGCAAGAATGTCAGTCTCTCAATGTGCAAAACTGATAGAAACATACCCCAAGCGACTTGCAGCTGTAATTGGAGCAAAAGGTGGCGCTACAAAGTATTAACGAAAGGGGGCCGAATAATATTGCACGCCCCACTTTTCAGTTTTTTACTTGTTAAAAAAGTTTAAATTATCCAATAAATTTTGTTCCACTTCACGATTGTGTCCCACTTGTTGTTGATTCTTGACAAAAAATTAAAATTTTATATCTTTATGTTTGAAGCCTGAAATGTGGCGAAAGGTTGCAAGGTTCAAGGGGGCCGAATACTTTTGCAAGGCACTGTACCTTTGTAGTTAAAAAAAATTTTTTTTTTGCCTGTTTCTCTGTTTTCACGAAGGCGAACAAAATAGTCCATCAACTTGTTTTGATGTGATGGCTGTTTCGTTTAGAAATGACGTTTAAGCCTGCTTGGATTTCTAGCCATCAGCCACCTTGCTGTCCTCGACAATGTGTTAGAATAAAACACTGGGAGGATTACCTATGAGTACAGAGAATACAAAGAAGAGGTATGGCAAGTAGGCCTGAACGATATTGGAAAAAGCTATTGCTGCGAGTTTTTGGGGGTTTGCGATATATTGCGATATTATATTGCGATATTTAAAAAAAAAATATATATATATATATATATATATATATAATTTATTTATTTATTTATTTTTTTAAAGACATTTTTACTAGATGACTTGAATGGCTCTTTGAAAAGACTTTGGATGACTCATCATGACCACAGTGTACAGTATTCCATCGTTTTTCGCGGTTAATAGGGACCAGAACCCGCCGCGATAAGTGAAAAACCGCGAAGTAGCGCATAAACGCCCCCCCCCATTTTGTGTGTGTGTGTGTGCTCAGTGTATTTATTCAGATCTAGCACTGGAAAGAGATTCATATAAGACATGTTTTTTTCTTCACTTTTTTCCCCCAAAGTATGATTTTAAAAAGTATATATATATTTTTTTTTCTAATAAACGCTATTTAAGCACTTTAAATGTAATAATTATGATCAATTTTAAACATAACTGTCCCACTGAATCATTTTTAAACAACAATAAAGTACTGTAGTAGAAAAATGCTTGGCTTTATTAAATGCTTTTGTTTACTAAACATGGCTGTGACCCTTAGAGTGACATGTATAAATTACAAACTCCTCATAATCACTTCTGGCGTTTATTTTATATGTCTCGAACGTCTCCACATTCTCCCCCCACAGACACACACATTCATTCCAGCCCGCGCTCCTTTGCAGAAACTGTTTAACATAGTGCGCAGTGACTGAGAGCTGGGAAAGGGGGTGAGAGAGGCTGTGCGAGCGAATGAAGCAGATCAAGGGTTTGTGGATCAGAAAAAAAAACAAAAAAACTATCGCACGTCCTTGCGATGGGACTATCGCGCATGCGCACATCACGATGGCGATGTTTAAACGATATATCGTTCAGGCTTAATGGCAAGTATAAAAATGCAAAAAAAAAAAAAAAAAAAAAAAGCATAAAAACTGAAGAGCGTTCAGATAGAAGTAAGAAAATGAGCATGACAGTTGTATAGCACAGCAATTGTATTGGACACGGAAAGCAGTTTGTTTTGTACAATGAAAATGATGTTCATACACAGCGGTTGTTTAGCGCAGTCTGCAAAATTTGGAACCTTCAGCAACCTGCACTCTAAATTGCCTTTACAAGTGTGATCAAATAACTTAGATCCATTGTTTTTCGTCAACAAAGAGGATAATGAAAGTATTTTGTCAACGAACATCTTTTCATGACAATGACGAGACAATAACGGGCTAAAAACATGTTTTGGGAGACTAAAACATACGTGTGACCCGAGTGTCAACGCCGCCCCGCGTTCCGCTCCCACCTCTGACCAGGCTGGGACAAGAACCCGCGCGCCGCGAAGATTCTACTCGGCATTCCACGGTAACCACTGCGCCAATAAGCTCGAGCCAACGGCGCAGCCGTTAGCGTCCTTACATGAAGGAATCGGCGGGGAGGTTTCCACATGCTACGACGGATACAATGCGTACCCGTTACACTTGGGGGCTCGTCCGGGATTGGCAGCGAAGGTTTCGGAGGGAGAGTGCACTTGGGGGCTCGTCCGGGATTGGCAGCGAAGGTTTCGGGGGGAGAGTGCACTTGGGGGCTCGTCCGGGATTGTCAGCGAAGGTTTCGGGGGGAGAGTGTAACGGGTACATATTGTATCTGTCGTGGAACGTGGAAACCTCCCCGCCGATTCCTTCATGTAAGGAGGCTCACGGCTATGCCGTTGGCTTGAGCTTATTGGCGCAGTGGTTACCGTCCTTGCCTGTCGAATAGAATCGTCGCGGCGCGCGGGTTCGCGTCCCATCCTGGTCAGAGGTGGGAGCGGGGCGGCGCACTGATTGTCTGACGAGATGAAAATACGCCATAGCTTGTCAAATCTTCACAATGTGTGGCATTTTCTTATTGTATGTATAGTTAGCCTGCATTGTAGAAGTGTTTGGCTGTGTCACTCATGTGGGGTGCTGCCACCCCCACTCGCCAAGCTTTGTTGTCTTGAAACACGTGGTAAGAATTGTTTTCTTATCTTTGCAAGAGAGAATATGTAATGTTGTTTTAGCCTTAAAAGGTCAGTGCTGAGTGATCATCAGGCACTCAACGTAACTCAGAGCGTTAGCATAATGTTTACGTTCTTGTTAGCGTTAGCATTCAGCGCGGCGAGCGCCATGTTGAACTCGAGGAAGTTTTTTTTATTTTTATTTTTTACATCCAGTTTGTGGCATCCAGGTGGGTATAATTAATTGAAAATAATACACTGTTTTCGTACTGTGTGTGTGTATTATCATCACCAAGTTGGTGTTGACCTTGTCATAGTGCATATGTGAGCATAAGTGCTCACCTGTCAATTTTTGTTTCAAATGTTTGATAACCTTTATTTGTGTATTTTTGGACTAAACCTTTTTATATTTTTTAATCATTTTGAGTCGCCGTCGACTAAAGCTAAACAAAATTTGTTTAGACTTTTTGTGAAGGAAAACGAGACGACATTTCAAAATTACTAAAATATCACTAAGTATTTTCGTACAAAAGACTTTAAAAAAAAATTAGATGGGATGCCAAAAACAACCCTAAATTTGGTCAATGTCTTCAATTTTGAGTCGTGGTATTTTAGGGTGACCAAACGTCCTCTTTTGCCCGGACATGTCCACTTTTTAGATCCTGTCCGAGGCATCCGGCGGAGTTTTATAAATTCATGAAAATATCTGTTTTTTTGACTGATGATTTGCACAGGATACTGCGGTACAGTCGGGCCTGTTACGTGTTCCCAAACAGCCTGCCCAGTTGTTAAGACTTGTGCTCAATACGGATATAATCAAATGCTCATGTACCTAAAAGTGTAATGTCAAAAGTATCTTTATTCTATTTTAGATACAAATTTGCGCATGCGTGCGCAGTCACGGACTGGCTTTATCATGGCATCAACTGTCAATACTCATTCACAAACAAACCCTCGTGAGTCGTAACGACAGGAGCTCACAGGCTATTGGTACGTACACTTGCTAAACTTACCTTTCAGCAACTGTTGACTTCTGTCGGAGCGTTGTACTGGTGTGATCTGTAAAATCCCGCTTGGTGTCGCATCGTTACACTGCACTACACTACAATGAATTTTTTTGTCTGTTTATTTCACTTATTGTTTGCGTGTGATCTAGAACATTTAATGAGAATAATAATTGAGTGGGAATAACAGTTTGTCTTTTACTGGAAAGAGAAATGAGCTTTTTGTTAAAGGTGGATTATCTACATAAGATGTATTATTTAGAACATTGTTTCAGATCATTTATTTGTAGAGTAAGAATTGAAAAGACAGCTATTATTTTTATCAAGGAATCCCCATTACAGAAGAGGCTTTTTTTTTTTAGATCACTATTTAATTCCAGTGTTTTTTTTTTTGTTTTGTTTTTTTTGCGTTATTATAGGAATAACAAAGCCTGTTAGGTAACCTCAGCGAATTTGAAATTGTGTCTTTGGTTATAAAGCTATTATTTTTTTTATAAAACTGAATTTTTGTATTGAAACGGAGGAGGCACACTTTAAAAATTAAAGTGATAAGGCATCTTTGAGTGAACTTAAAGTAAAATTAAATATCTCAAGGCCGGGCCAAGTGTCCTCTTTTTTGGAGATCAAAATAAGGTCACCCTATTGTATTTAACAAATGAAGACAGATGTGTTCACATTGTTCAAATTTTGGCTGATTGTGGCTAGCAGTTTGCACTCTATGTGCTTTAATTTGAGTTGTTTTGCTACTTGTGTTTTTAGCAATGTGTTTTAACAATATGTAATTGCAGTTGTGAAACAAATGACATTGTCACAAATTGAATATTGTGCTTTCAATTATTTTGCTGTCGTGAGTAGTGATGTGTATTATGTTCACTTTTTTAAAAGGTTCGAACAGCTCTTTTGTGAGTTTTGAAATTTAAAGTTTGGTTGTGTCTTTATAAAAAGTATATTATGTTTTTATATTGGAGAAAATGGAGGTGTCATTTCTGAAATGTGTTTTTAGCATTTGAGAAAAACAATACTATTGTGGCCTCCACAACCCAAAATGTTATCTCGACTTATTTTTGGACGCCAGCTCTTTTTGTGTGTTTTTCTTTTAATTATCAAAAGTAGATAGTTGCCCTCTAAAGAGTTAACTTTATTTTGATTTCGCGCCATATGTTTGTGTTGTTTAGTGATTTATTACCCAATAATTTTCTGATTTTCCGACAACTGGTGGCCTTTCAGTTTAATTTTTTATTTAAAGTTTTCACGACTTCAGAAATGATTACAGTTTATATTCATGATGAAAAATTGGGAATAGGAGTTTTGGCGATATAGATATCATCATATCGCCTAGCACTAAGGCTACCCAATAGCTGATCTTAGCATCTGCTCTACACCCTACCCCATCCACTGCGTCATGCTGGGGCATGACTCATGTGGTCGAGTGGTCATCTCCCACTACCATTTGGAGTTTGACCCTCATTTCTTATGACAATGTCAAAGTGTCCTTGATCAAGAAACAATTTCTCTTTGATCAAGAAACAATTGCTTTTGATGCTGAATCATCAGTCAGTGAATGAAAACAGAAGCACTTAAAATGACATAAAAATGTGTTTTCAAGTAATTCAGTGGTAAGACTACATGGGCAAAGCCAGTATGCAAAGAAGAACTAATTGTAATATTGAATAAATAATAAATATAATATATGTAAATAAAAAGACAGACACACACAAACAAGAGTAGATGGGAATACATGAAAGCAGCAGGAAGTCCATCAGGTTGCAAGTGAGTGTGCGCGTGTGCGAGGCGTAATGCAGAAGTGTGTCAGGCCGTGGGAACGCGGGAGCAGGCAGGAGCGCGTCAGATGTGTGAACTTGTGCTGGGAGTGTGTGGACACTCTGTGTATGTTTACACATTGACGTCTACTGTGAAGCGCGTGCACGCTGCTTCAAAGGACCCACTGACACGTTGAAGTCTGTGTGCACCGTTCTCACGCTCATTTGGTGTTCATAGCCAATGACGGGTGGTATTTGGACTTTATGGGTCATTTCGCAATGAGAGAACATTTTGGCTTCAAAATTCTTGAAAAATGAGTCTTCATGTTTTTGATTTTCTGCTCCATATTCGATAATAACTGCTATTGAACTATCAAAAGCTTGATTTGCTGTGAACATTTTGATGAAATTTTTTTGTGTGTGTGTGCTTACAATATTTGACATTCTCACGGAGTAGGGTTGTACCTAACTGTGGTGCAAAGTACTATTTTTAGCTTTTCTCATGTGTCTCATCTGTTTTTTTGTATTGTTTTGTATTTAATCTTGCTGCTCCTGCTGACCTTTCCTAGAATTTACCTATATGTAATTTAATTTAAAAAAATATATATTATTTTATTTTATTTTACATAATTTTAATTAATTAATTTTTCAATTAAAAAGAAAAGGTCTTATTTTGATCAGATGGGTTCATGAGGTGTATTGAGACATTTAATAAAGGCCAACTGTTTGACATGAATATGAAAAAAAAAAATACATCAATCTGCAAAATACACATTCTTTTGGAAAACTGTGACAATGTCACATTAGCATATCATGTGATTCAACGTGTTCTTCTCCCTTTAAAAAAAAAAAGTTATGGTTACAGGGTTGTGTCTACTGTATTCAGCGGGACGTGCATTCCACAAATAATAATTCATATTTGAAATATTATAGTTATCATTTTTAAAACAAATTTCCCCACAGTTAGAAGAGACAGCAATGAAAGCCCTAATCCCAATACCAAAACAAATTGATGTAAAATTTTATTGTAACTGTTTTATTTGAGATTAAATTTGGGCATCGGGGGGGGCAGGTGAACAATTTTTTTTTTTTAAGTGCTACTACACACTTCGTATTTTAACCTTTTTTAGGGCAAGTGACATAACGTTTTCTGGTCACGTAGGCCACAGTATTCACTATTGGTTTGTCAAATACTATTCCTTTTTTTTTTTTTTTTTTTTTTTATTATTATTAATCATACTCTCTGTTTATGGTCCACAATGCCACAACTTTTTTTTACTTCATAGTATTGAACTCATAGCCTGGCATTTACAACAATAGATGTCCAATTCATTAGTACTGGGAGGTTTGGCTGAGAATGCTCATTTTTCAATGTCAGTGACAGCGCTACACGGTAATTTGGTGCCAGTCAAAATGGATTGGACATCCATTGCCGCTGATAACAGCCGAGTTTAACCCCAAAAAACTATAAGAAGCAGATTTTTTTTTTTCATACGCCACGTGTGCATACTTTCAAATTCACTTTGTGTGTCATTACATCACGGGAGTGCGGCATGCTTCCCTCTGAGGGTCACCGTTTTCCCATATCAACACAAGCTGCGGGTCAGCGCCCCCCTTACCCCGCCGCCGTCCCTCATCCTCCACCCACGCCCCACCCAGGCTCTTTTCTCTCCCAGTCTATTCCTCCACCTGCTCCCTGGAGACACGCTCCATTGTCTCCGGGGACATAAACACTTCATTGAGCATGTGGCGGCCCCGCGTTCCTCTGAGCACTTCCCGGCCTTCTCATTGGCTCTTGGAGTGTGAGAACCTCCGCTGAGCCTGAGACCCACGTATTCATATGGAGATTGGTCTGTATAAATACAGGGGAGGAGGCTCAGAGGAAGGCAGATCCCACTCAGACAACGAGCAGACCTGCCAGCATGGCTCCTACTGTTTATGGACAGAGTCATTTCTCCAAAGAGGCTTCAGCTCACAAGGTAAACCCCGTTCAACTCTTGGAACAAATATTGTAAATCCTTTCTACGATTCAGTTGGACTCAATGTTTATGCTGTCTTTTTTCAGCTGAGGAAGCCAATGGTGGAGAAGCTGCGGCGAGACCGCATCAACACCTGCATCGAGCAGCTCAAGTCCCTGCTGGGCCCTGAGTTTCTCAGACAGCAGCCCGACTCTAAGCAGGAGAAAGCTGACATCCTGGAAATGGCCGTTTGCTACCTCAAGAGCTGGCAGCAGCAGCAGCGGCGTTGGCCTTCATCCGACGGCTACGCACACTGCGTTCACCGAGCCCTCAGCTTCCTGTCCCATGTCAAGGTCCAGAGCCAGGCCCAGAGGCAGCTGCTCGGACACTTCCGGGAGCTGCGAGCGTCCGGCGGGACAGCTCCGGGCAGCTCGTCCCCCCCGGGCTCGCCGCTCAGCAATGTTAAGGGCTGCAGCCTGGCAGGCGCCGTCCTGTGGAGGCCCTGGTAGATGCCGAAGAAGGACCGCGAGCTAGCTAGAGACTCTGTGATGTCAAGTTCTTTTGGGTCACTGTGTGGCCAAATATTCCAGCTACATTTTAGCTCGTTATCTATCTCGCTATCTGGCTATCCATCCATTTAGCTAGCTATCTGGCGAGTTGTCAAGCTGCTAACTATCTAGATTCCTTGGAAAGATTTAATAAGATTCAGGTTTTACTGAACTACATTTGTAATCACCATGTGATTTGTGTGTATTGAACATGATGTCACACCCTCATTGGGTTCAGATTCACTTAAGTATTGTTTGTCTTTGATACTATGTATCACTTAAGAATCCCGTGGATTCATTCACATTGTAAATCCTGTTTTGATTGAACATTATTTTCACTGTGTGTTTGACACCACATTATATGTGGACGTGTCCGTTGTATTGTTCAAAATGGATGATTGTCATGTTTTACTTTTTAAAAAAGGAATGACATGTGCTTCCCTGTGAAGAAAATAAAAGAAAAAACTTCAAATGAAGTTTTACAAATCTTACAAACTGTTCATGTGTTTATTCCAGAAAGTTATAAAAAAAAATAATGGCATTGGCATTTTTTACATGATTGGTTTAATATCTTGGCAATCATTGTATTGTTATTATAAATTGTATACTTGTCACTAAATAGAAATGACCACAAAAAATATTTGATCACAATGTTAGTATAAAACTGGCGCATGTTTAACCCTTTACAGGGCACTCATTTAAACACTGAAATTTAAAAAAAGAAAAAAAATTAACTACTCCATACCCAGAGTGTATTTCAGGTTTTCATTTTAATTAAATATATTTAATGAACTATGAATTTATTTATTCCATATATAAATATATATATTGCGGAAAAGCCAGACACGACTGAAAAAGCAGTTTCTGCTCTTGCACTCCTATTTAAAAGAAACTGCTGTATTTTAAGCCAAAACAACTGTCGTATGTGATAAACAATATGTCTATATGCTGCCATAGCAGATTCCTGGCGCATTAAGCCCCTGAACTATTTTTAATTGGTCTGTTTTACCCTGTAAATCCTCGTTTACAGACGCCGCGCAACCGCTTTTGTTTCAATCCAGCCATAAGACGAAGGTGGTTAAGCATATTTATTTTTCAAAATGTCTGTAATTTTTAGCTAAGAATCTTTAATTGATGTCTAATATTTCGTTTAAAAAACAAATTACTTTAAAAAATTATTCACTCACATATTTTAAACTTTTAAACAAATTACTTCACAATGAAAAAAATGGTGTCTGTAAAAAAAGTCACGGATATCTACCTCATACTGTAACTATCGCTTAATTGTGTGTTTTTTTTTTTTGTTACTGTCGCATTTCTCCGATATGCTAGATGATAAATAATCAATCCTAACAAAGCAAAAATGAAAAAAAAATGTTTAAAAGGGTAAATATATGAAAAAGAAAATCTCGACCACTCCTTGATGTCTGCAATTTCTGCATCGCAACCCTTGTTTTATTACCATGTTACACCCATAAAGTCCAGCTGTGGCCATTCACAGCTGTGTCTTGACACTAAGTGATACATGCTACATGGAGTTTTTGGATCGAAACAAGGTAAGTACGCGATAATATCTCGTTAAAGTCATTGCGTCTGTAATTTTGCTCTCACGTGCTCTCACCTCCAGATAGGGTTTTGCTGTTTAATTTTTTTTTTTTTTTTTAAATGCCCTCCTGTTCAATTTTTTTCTTCCCCCAGAAAATTGAGATTTTAAGCTTTCCAATGATGTGTCACACATGCATATCGGACAATTTTGAAATTTGGCCAAATTGGGGGTCTCAGAGTGGAACTTTAAGTCACCTGAGTGTTTTCCGCCATATTTAATTATGTACAGTACTTCTCACAAAATTAGAATATGCTGTCAGATCAGGAGTCCTTCCTATGTCTGAACTCTTCTGAGCAAGCAACCTAAGGCTGACTTCTTAAAGGCTCACATGTAGCGACGTGTGTTGCATATATATGTATAGTATACATTAGAACCTAAATCTGATCTTCACACACTTGGAATGTGTTAAAAACTACACTAAATGTTAATATTGTGGTCTACAAATTGTGATGTCTAGGTATGTGAAATCCAGGTCTTTACAAGGATAAAAGGTTAAGCTATTATCCTACTGTCTGAACTAAACAGGTGGGGGATAAATAAGTTATAATAATTGAATAATCAGTGTTTGACTAATTAAATGCGATGATTTTTCACTGCAGAATTATATGCTGTGGTACAGTTGTAGGTACAGTATTTATTTACCCAATATAACATTTAGTTTTTTTCTTAAAACTGTTTTTGTTTATTTGGTTGGTCAAATTAGAGGCGGGCTTCACCCTTGATGGGTCACTAGTTAAAACACATACACTATTACAGACAGACAAACATTAACACTCACAGCCACACCTTTGGATAATTTGTTTTCTTCAATTAACATAACCAAACGTATATCTTGGAAATGCACATGGAGAAAACCCACACAAGTGTGAAAGAACTGATAAACACACCGTACTGATCTATTTGAAATATATTTTTAAAAAAAATTAAAAATCCCCCCCAAAATCATTCTTTTTTAAAAATGTGATGATTAAATGTGCTGTATAATTGAAAAAGAGGAAGATAATTTCTTTATATGGATTGTAATGGTTAGTAATTGAGTTAGCCGTGAGATATAATTATTATTGTGTCATAAAATTTAGGGGAATTCTGACACGGGTATAATGAAATATTACAACTGTCCCTGAAAAACATGTAATGGGAGAGTAAAAAATAATTATTGAAAGCCAATGGGTGAAAACTAAGTTACCAGTTGGTTTACGCGGTCAAGTGCTAAACATGGTTAGAAGATTTTTAATCTCAAAAGCTCCATTCTGAAATCATGCAAATTTGAATGAGTTGCACTCATGTACTTAACTTCACCGCAGGTGTCTGCTGCCAATAAGCTCATGTTCTTAAGCGAGTTTCATCTGGTCGGTGCACATTTGGTGACCCTCACCCCCTTCTCCGCTCCCGTCCCACTTGTGGTCGGGGCGTGCTGTCTCGTGCTTAAATTATGTCTCAAGTGTCTCCAAAGTCTTTCACAACTATTTGTGTGTATGGTGTATACAACTCTTGTGTGTGGAATGTGGCATTCCTTTCCCGGAACTTTCTCAGGGTCTAGTTGGCCGAGCCAGATGGCCTCGCAGGCCCGAGCCTCTGCCCGCCTCCCACCTCCAACAAGAGATCAAACACCGTAGCTAATGTGATGTGTAACAAGACACACTTCCATTGTTCATGCCCGGAGGCCCTGTTGAATGGCCACGAACTGTGGGAAACGGCAGAGAGCGCACTCACAGAGGGACGGCTTGACGGGAAGACGCTTTCTGCGGCCGACTGGACGCACTTTATGGCAGCAGTTCCGTAGATCCGTGAATGGGAGGGGAACTAGTCGTCACACACACTTGTGAGCAAAAAAAGAGACCCCCGGCAGGCTCGAACGCGACAGCCAAGCAATGCAGAAGACATAAAGAAGACGACACATAATGAAGCTACTGTGTCTCTTCAGGCCATGCTGAGGAGAAAGACATTTTTATGTGCTGAGAACCTGATGTGCAGACAGACAGACATGCTGCGGTGGCATAGCTCAGTAGCACAGTAGTTGTTCCCTAACTCAGTGGTTGTGAGTTTGATTCCCCTGCCCTGGTGACCGTATGGAAGTGTCCTTGAGTTAGTTACTGTGTTGGATCCTATGTTGTCATCAGTAAGTGAATGAGGAAATAGTGTCAAAGTACTTTGAGTACCTTGAAGGTAGAAAAACGCTTTAGAAATGAAAATCATTTACCAAGGCCATGGATGGATGGATGGATGGATGGATGGATGGATGGATGGATGGATGGATGGATGGATGGATGGATGGAGGGAGGGAGGGAGGCACGGAGGGACGGAGGGAGGGAGGAGGAATGGACAGACCAACAGCTAGCTACAGTTGATACCGAGCTAGATATCTGGATGGATGGAGGGAGGGAGGAATGGACAGACCAACAGCTAGCTACAGTTGATACCGAGCGAGATGGATGGATGGATGGATGGATGGATGGATGGATGGATGGATGGATGGATGGATGGATGGATGGATGGATGGATGGATGGATGGATGGATGGATGGATGGATGGATGGATGGATGGATGGATGAATGGATGTACAAAGAGAGAAAGACTAACAGACAGATGGAAGTGTGCACGCGTGCTTATGCACTGCAACCACAAAAGATCAATTAACAGTCCCAGTGGAGGAGCAGCGCGGGGCTTTTGTAGTGCATTGAGCGTGATGTTAGGAACTGGTGGGAAAGTAGACACACAGGCCTACTCACACCATCCAACCACATCTGGGGGCCTACTCTATTACTTCAGCGGTCTACTACTCCCTCTGCGGAGCGCTGACAATTAAGGTGACACTAAGCTGACGCGTCACTCACTTGTCGCCTCACAGCCTGTGGGCCAAGTGTGCCGCCACTGGTTTAACATTGCACATTTTCATCTTCACGAAGCATCGGCCTGGACAATTATTAGGCAAGAACATCTAACATAATAGGGCTATGGTTGGAGATTGAGAACTTCAATTGCTTTTCACCAGAAGTGCGAGCCGTGCTTGTTGTGTTAGATATGATGCATTTGTCTGTGCTAATTGATGTTTCCATAAAAAAAACAGTCTTGAGTGGTCTTTGTCGATAGTTTGTTCAATTTTGAGCCAGGCAGGGTTTCATAGATAGCAAAGCGGAAGAAGACATTACAAAGACGACACATAATGAAGCTACTTTGTCACTGCAGGCCAAGGGCGTAGGTTTCCATAGGGGCGGTAGGGACATAACACTACCAAATTTTCAGGATGCTCAAATTGTCCACACCAACTTTTAAGCAATCATATTTAAATTATATAATCAGTTCAGTTGTCTAGGTAATTGAGGTTGTCTTCCCATATGTTGTAAGGATAGAAATGACCATACCATTATTAATTGAATTATTTTAATGATCTTCAGACTAACATTTAGCCTTTTTCACTTGCTGAATGTGCCGGTCCATTTTTTCCCCCCAAACGTCCGTTTGATTGACTGATGACTTGCATTTATTTAATATGTATGTATTTATTTTCTACATTATTTATTAAAAAATATTTTTATTTCTACAGTAGCCTATGCAGATATTTCTTTCAGATAATCATACACACATACATCATACATTTACAGGATTTCAAAAAATTAAAAATGATACAACAAAAAAATACATCCAATTCGACATTTATTATGTATGTATTACGTATATAAAATACAAAATCGAAAGAATTAGTGTCTTTAACGTCAGAACGTTTCAGTTTTGTGGACACACAAAACAGTTTAAATCAGTCATTGTTTTTTTCCTTAAATTTTTTAAACCATTTTAGTTATTGATAAAAACCTTGATAGATAGAAAGAGAGCAAGATTGCAGGGATTTTGCTCTATCACCAATTTCATGATGATACGATATAATTCGATACTCTTTGGACAACGTTACGATATTTGCCAATATTACACGGGCTGCCATTTTCAATTCGATTACTGATATTATACAAACATTTGACACAATGAGTAACATTTCACCTAAAGCAATAAAAATACGAAGAAGCTTTGATGTTGTGAATTTTGTTGCAAAACAAAAGGGTGTTTCTAAGAGATGACCATGTTGACCGATTTTTTGCGTTTTGATTGTTTTCCATGCAATTCTGCTTAACCAATCAATATATGTATAATGTATAATCATAATAATGTATCGTTACAGCCCAAATAGCTAGATAGCTGACAGAGATCCCCAAGCACATTTGACGCGTCCACAATTCCTGTTTATGTGCCTCACTTGCACTTTATATTGTTTTACTGCTGCAGCATTTGGTCTTTAATAGCAGCTCCATCCTCTTTGAAGCAGCAGCGTCAAGCAACTAACTTCCTCTAATTTTGAGCCTTCCAATATTGAATTTTGACGGCAAACATTCAGTGATGAGTTACTGCGCGTCCCTCAATCATTCGTCGCTTATCTTGGGAAACATGCTCTGCACAGATACATGACCTCTGGGTTATTGACGTCTCTTCTATTGTTGTGTTGGGAGTCCCACTGGTCAGAGTGTGGGAACCCCAGCCCGGCCTGAGCCACATGCCTTTGTTATGCAAATGTGAGCCTATAAAAAGAGGAGCAGCTCCTGCACAGACACCAAAGCCAATAATACTGTCGTGGAAGAAGCTTCTCCTCTGCACCTGCATAGAGATGGCGCCTTGTTCTTCCAATTTCTCTTTCATGCAGCATGCCAGGATCTCTGAGAGGGAAAACATCAAAGTAAGTTCTGGAGCTGGGAGTGTGTGATTATGTTTCAGTAACATTGACAGCGATAGACGTTCAATCCATTTTTTTTCTGGAGGGGCTGGAAGCGATCATTCGCTGTCAGCCTCTCCCAGTGGCAATGGATTGGACGTCAATGGCTTTTAATGGCGGCTAATGATTTAAAATACACGAACATGAGCTGACCGTCACATCTCCTTTCTCCCCTCAGTTAAGAAAACCCGTCGTAGAGAAAATGCGTCGGGACCGCATCAACAGCTGCATCGAGCAGCTCAAGCTCATCCTGGAGAAAGAGTTCCACAAGCAGGAGCCCAACTCCAAGCTGGAGAAGGCCGACATCTTGGAAATGACCGTCAGCTTCCTGAGGCAGCAGCTGCAGCCCACTGTTGGTGCGAACGGCAGTGACTACAGTCGTGGTTACTCTCACTGCTGGAGGGACTCGTTGCACTTCCTCTCCACGGGTAGCGCAGGAGCCTCAGCAAGGGCTGAGACGATCCGGGGGGACCGCAGCCCCTCTCTGGAGTTCTCGCCCGGAAGAGGCACCAGGCTGCAGGACAGCAGCGGATGCCCCGTGTGGAGGCCATGGTAGAAGACTCGGACCCCTCCTGGGAAGTACTCAGCGTCTCATCATATTGATGGACACGCTGGAAAAGACACGGCTCCCACTTATCTAGAAGATCCTTTGCTTTGACTGTGATTCACCGTTTGACCTTTCTTTTCTCTGGTTTTGTGTGATGATGGTTTTTTTTTAATCGTTTACTCCAGTGGAGTTGTATAACTTGCTCAATTGTAACAGTGTATCTCTGCTGTATTGCCTCGTACTGACGGCTCATGTTGAGAATATTTCTCTCTTATCGTTGAATGAACTATGCCAAATTGTATAATGCTGAGTGACGTGACTTATTTGACCGTGTGTGTGAATGTGACTGTTATTCTTTCGACTATGACATTGATGCTCTTAAAACTCATTTTGTACGACAATTACAAATACAAATAAAACAATCGTGGGGGAAAAAAAACAACAACATTTTTTTGACTCATTGACTTGAGATAATTAATCATTTGTTAAGATGTGAAGTTCATAATTTACTTTTGTCTATTTGTTAAAAAAAACATGATATGCTCAAAAAATGTGATTTAAAAAGTTCCAAAGAAATATACTCATTAAAAGCCCTCAAATGCAAATACGGCATGCTGTATATTTTTGTTTTATACACAACACCTCAAATCACACGTCCGTGCAAGCATGCAAATGAGGGCTGTCAAAATGATTGGGGTGTACAGACAGTCCTGCACCCCTGGGGATGGCTTGCTCAAGGCAATTTCACGGTTATTTCACTGCTATTTTTGCATTTGACCAAAGCAGGACTTGAGCCGTAACCCTCATGCTCTATTCATTTTGATGCCATATTCAAAAATGGAGATACCAAATTCAGCTATATTTGCTGGACTCAGAAATCCATCCACTGAGCTTAACTCATTTCACAAGAAATTGCACATAACAACTAGTTTAAGGCTAACAAACACTGCAAAACACTGGTTAATGAATAGTATCGGCATAGTAACCCTTCAAACAACTGATATTTGAACTAAAAGGTGTAACACTTCGAGGCTGACAATATTGCATGATTGCATTTCTATTAATTTCTATGGGAAAAGGTCATTTGAGATATTGAATGTTTTGACTTTAAAGCATGGTCATGGAAAAAAATGAAACTCAAATCTCACGGCACCACTACTTCATCTCTAAAAAAACTAATGCAAGCCTCGCGAGGCATAATATTATGTTATATAACAGTGTTATGAGAACAATACTGGAGTTTTTCTAGTTCTCCTGCACATACATTCCATAGAGATGTCATTAAAATCAATACATTTACTTGGAATTAAATATAAATCCAGTCCTGTGTTATCTGTGAATATGATACTGTGTACCTGCCATATTTACTATAACAAATGAACAAAGACTTTTACAACAATTGCATGCCCATGTGATTGACTTCATGAGGGGGTTGTGCTTCAACAGGAGTCAGACAAATCAATAAGTCTGAGGTGGGGCAGAGTAGACACAGGGCTGACCAGGAGAGATAAAGAATCTAAATTAGAAGAAGAATGATAGCTGTCATCCTCTTATCAACCTACCGCTCTTATCTCTCATCCCATTCCCAGCCATAAGATAGCATTGTGAGTCTGGGAACAATTAAAGACTGGATTGAATGCATGTAGGGGGTCTCAAGAGGAAGGTACTGGCTGAAAATTGATGTGATACAGGGGCTGAACCTGGAGGGGGCAGGGGGTACGACAGCACCCGGGCCCGAGCCGGGCCCAGTTTGGCGTAAAGTGAGCGCGATTGGGCGAGGGGAGGGTCAAACAGAAAGGTAAGATGATGCGCGGAGCTGTAATAAGTGTTAAAAAATCTACCAGCCACTTGTCCGGTTGTCTGAAGGGGCCTGCAAAAAAAAAAAATTTCACTTGCACCCTACACACACACCGGACAATCGTGTTGAGGGTCCTGCGAAAGTCTGGAAGGGGCCACGAATAACAGTCCACTAACCCCGTCTCTTCCCCTTGTTGGACGGTCCACTTGGTGGGTCTCGTTTATGCTCATCTCACCCGGGCCCTGCTCACATTTGTTCCACCACTAATGTCATATGAAGGAAGATGTGCGATTTGCTTGCAACTGATCCAGTGTGCCCTGCTTCTCTTACAGTAATTTAATTAAATGTTAAAGATAATGGAGACAGAGAATGATAACAAAGCATAAATCAGCTGCTGTTCAGGGATTACTTGGTCACGGCATTACAAAATTTTGGATCAAAGATTCAAAACACAATCAAATCAGACCACTGATGTATCAAGCCCATATATAAATTGTTCCCCCAAAATAGCCAGTGAAGCTAAACACCAACGTGTCTGACAGTATTTTGTTGGCCTCCAATAAAAGTGGCGCCTGTTGATCAGTGGCACACTTCGCCTGTTGACCGAGCACACGAAGCCGTGAGTGTGGGAAAGCCCTACTCGGACTCTACTCACACGTCTGCTCATCAATGGGGTTGACCTCCCAGCCACAAAAGACCTTTTCATCTACTCTCACAAACAGCGGCTAATAGCGCTGTGTGTGTGTGTGTTGTGAGAGACAGAAGAAGACAGGCCAATTGTGCCTTTATTTAAAGGGATCTCTTAAATAGGATGATGCTGTTTTTCCCAGCAGATACCAACTGTTGTTAAATCTCTGAAGCTGGGAATGCCTAAAGAAAATGTCATTAAATGTAGAGGTATACAACAGTGGCACCTTGAGAACTTTATTAATTTATTCAACGACAACACCCGTACGTCAAAACATATAATGAATTGAAATCATTTAACTAGGGCTGTCAAACCATTTAAGTTTTTAATCGAGTTAATCACAGCTTAAAAATTAATTAATCATAATTAATCGCAATTCAAACCATCTATAAAATATGCCATATTTTTCTTAAAATTATTGTTGGAATGGAAAGATAAGACACAAGTCAAACATACATTCAACATACTGTACATAAGTACTGTATTTGTTTATTATAACAATAAATCAACAAGATGGCATTAAAATTATTAACATTCTGTTAAAGCAATCCATGGATAGAAAGACTTGTAGTTCTTGAAAGATAAATGTTAGTACAAGTTATAGAAATTTTATATTAAAACCCCTCTTAATGTTTTCATTTTAATAAAATTTGTAAAATTTTCAAGCAAAAAATAAACTAATAGCTCGCCATTGTTGATGTCAATAATTACACAATGCTCATGGATGGTGCTGAAACCCATAAAATCAGTCGCACCCAAGGGCCAGCAGAGGGCAACAAAACAAAAAAAACACAAGTAACAAATGGACATGACACTGTCATTTTAATCTGAGCGGTGCATGTGCATTAATTGCGTCAAATATTTTAACGCGCTTAATTGAAAAAATTTATTACCACCCGTTAACGCGATAATTTTGACAGCCCTACATTTAACATTGAAATGGTTTGGAATGCATTTAGTTTCTTCAACCAGTTGAAAAAATACAGTATTTGTAAATTTTTTTTACCCTTTATAGGGCACTCACCTACCTAATTGGCTGTCATTGTCTGGGCTAGAGGTCCAATCCATTTTGACTGGGAGAGAGGTTGGTAGCGAATGATCGCTGTTAGCCCTCTCAGTCAAAATGGATTGGACGTCTAATGGTGTCAGTGGCATTGAAAGATGAGCATTCACAGCCAGTCCTCCCAGTTTTAATGAATTGATATATAAAAATTATAATATTAATTAACATCTGCTCTCTACATATGTGGACATGACATTTTGAGTCATGTTGGCTGTAGGCCAAACAAATATTGTGGCCTACATGAACCAAAATGTGATTTCCACGTATTTGGACGTCAGATCTTCACGGGGTTATGTTATGTTTTATTTTTTAATTACTGAAATTGTCTCTTGTTTTATAAAGGGTCAACAAGAAATATAGTGGACTCTGAGACTGAGGTATCCAGAGGTCATCACATTGAGACACACAGTTTGCATGGTCAATTTGGCAAGTTTTTATACCGTATGCGCCTCCTGACATAACCCACAAACGGAAATCAAACCGGACCACCAGAAATGGCAACGAGGCACTCAGACCACTGGGCTAACACCCAGGCAAGAAAAATGGTATGCTATAATATTATGACAACATACAATAACATCATAAAAAAGCAAACGTAATCAAATGTGCTTTGCAACCTGGCAACAGTATAATATGGATGTACAGATAGAAATGGAGATGGTCAGTGATAGTAGTTATTCTTCACAGAGGATAAAGAATGTATGACTATTGCTATTAGCGACGTGACAGATGCTATTTTAGTATTTAGAGAAATGATAACTTTGAGGATTAAATATTATTTCTTTACAAAAACAGCAAAAAATTCTATAATTCAAGTTGAGGTTAAACATGAGGAAGATTATGGTGTTAGTTCTATCTACCTTTGGTGTCTTCAAATTGGTAAGACATTGCATTGTAGCCATATTATTGTTTGTTTTTGCTGTTGAGATGCCGCCGTGCAGAGCACTGTTCGTGTGCAATTTATTTTAATGTTGTGAAAAGGGGGTGTTAAACTGAGGCTTATTGGACCTTTTAGTTTTCGTTTAGTTGTGTTCGTGTGTCATTGCGCCGTCTACCTACACTGATTTGCGTTATGATACACAGGCACTTTTATTTCCAGTACAAAAACTCCAACACACACTGTAGGTGAAATAGAACGCCGTCATTGTGGTAGCCTAGTAGTAGTTCATAAACTATCTGGCATGCGTGTGTACTGCAGTTGTCCAAGTCTTGTGTGGAGAAAACTCACGAGCTCGAGAAATTTGGACAGAAACGGCTGTTTTTGGATGGGAAACACTGAAAAAGATCCTCAGCACCCTTTGTTGTAAGTGACTTTCAGCGCACCTGCTAGGGGTTGCAGTTTTTGAAATTCAGTGTGTCCAATGGAGACTAAATGCCAGAGAATACAATTTATCACTCACTCACTGTTTGCTCATGGTGTACATCTGAATGCAGTTTTGGAAATGAGCAGTAGTGTTCATTTGCGGCCTCAGTAACATGATGTACATTTTGGGCAGGAAGTAGCCGGCCAGGACGGCCAGAACGCTCGAGAGAATAGCAAAGACATGCGCAGCCATTGTGAAGGAGTCTCTACTGACCAAATAGAGGGTGAAAAAGCTGATCCAGGAGACCAGGTAAACCATGAGACTGAAGGTGACACACTTGGCCTCGTTGTAGTTGGCAGGTAGGTCTTTCCCTACGTAGCTAAACGAGAAGCAGACCAGGCTGAGGAGCGACAAGTACGCCAGCTCTACGCCCGCGCCGTACGAGAGAGTGCTGCTGCACTCCAGGACAATGCCGTCCTCGTAGAAATCCAAATCTTGAGACGGCTCAGGTGGGTCAAGGCCCACGCAGGTTACGGAAACGAGAAAAGAAATGGTGGACAAGATGAAAATGGTCACCTCAGGTCCCTTTTTCTTGGCCCACTTGTCATAGGCTGGTGGGAGCTTGGAGGCCAGCTTAAAAATGCAGACCACTTGCATGGAGCGCACACTGATGCAGGCCAGACACACGCTGAAACTGAATATAAACAGAGGCCGCTTGAGGATGCAGGACAGGTGGGATGGGTGGCCGAAATGGCACAGAGAGCTGCAGGCGGCGGTGGTCAGGGCCGCCAGCATTAGCAGGCAAGTGCGGCCCCCGGCCGACTTGGCCACCGGTGTGCGGAGATGCGTCAGGAGGACGGCGGCAAAGCCCGAGGTCAGCAGCAGGCAGCAGGCCAGGAAAAAAAGCAGCGCCAGAGAGAGCGGGGCATCCCAGGCCAGAAGCAGGACTCTCCGGTCGCGACACTGCTCACTGCTCACAGGAGCCCACATTTCTTGTGGACACGCCCGGCATTCAGTCGATTCTAGCAAAGATGTACAGAGTCAGCTTTTGGAAATATTCCTATTGTCCACATAACCCGAATTCCTTGTACTCTTAGGTCAGGGGTGTCTATGGCTATAGCCTGTGGGCCAACTGCGGCCTGCTGCAAATAATTGAGCAAATTATGCAAATATATTAAACTCAACATTCTGTTGAATTTTTCAGTTTTAACACTAGATAGAGTTAACCTAGGGTGACCATATTTTGATTTGTAAAAAAGAGGACACTCAGCCCGGCCTCAAGATACATGAATTTTACTCGAAGTTCACTCAAAGATGCCTATATCACTTATATTTAAAGTGTGCCCCCTCACTATATATATATATATATATATATATATATATATATATATATACACACACACATATATATTCATATATATATACATATATATATATTTTAAGTCATTATTTTTTTTCAAACTGCATTTTTCCATTTTTTCCATATATATATATATATATATATATATATATATATATATATATATATATATATATATATATATATATATATATATATATATATATATATGATGCAGACCCATAGAAATGTAGTATATATATATATACATATATATATATTTTAAGTCATTATTTTTTTTCAAACTGCATTTTTCCATTTTTTCCATATATATATATATATATATATATATATATATATATATATATATATATATATATATATATATATATATATATATATATATATATATATATATATATATATATGATGCAGACCCATAGAAATGTAGTCCAGTCAATACAATACACATACACACAGTAGGCTATGTGCCAACTAAACATTTTTATAAATTACTATCACGACAATTGTGCTTGACAAATTGTTAAGTGGGGAAATGACAAAGTTATAACACCGCAAAGGCGTGGACATAAAATGGTCAAAATACCTCGAGTGTATATAAAATTATTTCTACCCCCAAGGGTTAAATGAAACAATTTTACAATTATCATTCCCCCATCTACTGTATAAGCGACATGGTGCCATCTTTCCATTTTGAAAATGCATTGTGACTGAAGCATTGTTTTGGGGTGTGTGTCCTTCATCATTGTATAAGTATTTAGCGGTATCTAGTGGTCGATTTAAAAATTACAGTACTAGTAAGTGTTCAGAAGCAGTGGTGTCAAACTAATTTCATAAAGGGCCAAAAAATAATTTCATAAAAAGCCAAGAGGGTCCCAGATTTCGTTCCAACCAATGAATAGGTCATCTTTTCACCTTTTCTGATGTCCATCAAGTGTAATCACATCATTGTGATCAGATGCTGCATGAAATTCATTGGTTAATCTGTTTGCACAGTCTTGGTTGAAATAAAATCCAGGACCCTCTTGGCCCTTTGTGGAATTGGTTTGACACCACTGTTCTAACGTATCTTTTGACCTGTGTCAAGACAATTATTCAAGATCAAAATAACAATAGAACTATTCAGGACTGAATTGTTATCTGTGTCTCAGCCAAATCAGATAACTCATAGTGTACGCAAAAAAGGATGAAAAGAGGTGTACCACTTTGATAGAGAAAAGTGCCAGCAGGACAGGCCTGACAGTCGAAGCAGCAAGCATGTTGTCCTCTCATCAACCTCCTGTGGCCTCTTGGGCAGGGAGGAGAACAGATGGACAGGGGCACCTGGACACCAGAAAAAGCAAGCCGATAAATTGTTTTAACCCTCCTGCCATGGTGTGCTTCAGATCAACATTTTCAAGTTTAACTCATCTTGCTGTCAATGGCAGCAAATGACTTGTGACAGCAAGTGCCTGTGATTTTTCTGAAGCTTTAATTCCAACTCTTACAGATCTGGATGTGTTTCCCATGCTCTGCCACTCGATAGCCTCTTCATCTAGTTTAAGCCAAAGTGGATCCGGACTAAAGGAGCCCACCACTCGGAGGGACCAATCCGTGCCTTTCCAAATCCAAGTCACTATGTCGTATCCAGTTGGAGGGTCTCCGTTCACATCAAAGTACATAGAGGTGTTTCCCAGAGAGAATCTGGTTTGCTTGAGCACGGTCAGGAGCTGAGCGCAACAAGAGACCAGAATTAGGATGAGAGAATAATTCTCAAAACACAGCCCTTCAACTTATTGAAAGAATTCAAAGAAATGACCTGCCAAGGATTCATCCTCCTTTTCTGGCACTGTCCAGAGTCACAATGAAGAGCTCGATGCAGAGAGTGTGCCACAGCATACACTGCCTTGTACACATTGAAGGAGGAGGTAATGTCATACTTCTCCAATGTGAAGTTGTTTTTGGCCAAACTGTACACGTCGGTGCTATGCAGGCAAACACTGCTGCTGACCCCTGAACTCGACTGGGCATGGGAGTGATGCAGTGAAGCCTCTGTGACTTTCTTTTCAAACTCCACGAAGCCTCTTATGGCTGCGTTTTTCACGGACACCCCGATCACGGTGCCGACAGTATGGATCCCAGGGATCTCGGATATGAGCGTGGCCGATGACCAGTCTTCTGTGCCTATCCAGACCTTATCTGTCATGTTGCTTTTGACGACAAACGGGAAGAAGCCGCTGAGTTTCGACTTACTGGAGAAGAGTACAATGGTGTTGACCTTAGCCCTGAGTATGCCTTCCACCATGCTCCACATCAAGTCGGCCGTCTCGCCACTGTAGGCCGGGATAATTCCTTGGTAGGCCACACAGATGCCGTGTTGTGGGGCCAGGCGAGAAAGGCTCTGCATGCCATCCAAGCCGTAGTCGTTGTCGCTGCCCAACAGAGCTATCCAGGTCCAGTTGAAATGGACCAGCAGCTGGATTATAGCTTGCACCTGATTCTTGTCGCTGGGAATTGTGCGGAAAAATGATGGGTAGAGGACCTTGTTGCTCAACTTTTTGTTTGATGCTTCATAGGAGATCTGCAGAAAAATAGGAGGCATTCTATACATACACTATATTACTTACAAAAGTTTAGCTGAATTGGCCTTTGAACACAACTCCAACCTGTGGCATGAGGAAGGCCCCAAGTAGAGCGGCAGGAGTAAATGTTTTGCTGCTGCTGTCTGGCCCAATCACAGCTATTGTCGTGTTGGTAAGGAGGGGTTCAATGTTTGCAGAAGGACCACGGTACTGATCAGCCAGTATGTCCAGTGTGGCCAGCACGCTGGCCGGAACTGAGCAAATGTCATACAGCTGGTAGCCCAGTAAGACTTCTGGCAGCAGATGATGTGCCCCAGTCTTGTTGTTGATTTCATCCACAGCGAATCGCATGGCTTGCATCATGTGGAAACCGTGCTTGTTATGTCGGCCTCTACAAAAAATGCATTATAGAAATGTACAGTTCAATAAATGTTGTCATTTGCAATCCAGTGAACTCACTCTTTACATGGACGCAAAGCGGGAAAACCACCACTTTGGCCATTTGTGTAGTGAAGAGGAAAGAGTCCAGCAATGGAGAAGTCCCCATGCAGATGTAGTCCTTCTCCCTCGGAGATAGAGTCAAGCTTTCCATCAGCCACCTGCAGCACCAGGAAACCTAGAAAGACACAAAGAGCTTTCACCCACATGTCAGGACACGTCAGATGCAAACAAAACTGATGTGGAAGCATCACTTCACTCAACAATGACAAGGTATTATATCAAGGGAAATTTCCTAAGTATGGATTTTAAGGCTGTCAGGTGAAGCCGATCACTTTTGCATATTTCTTGGGATGTGTGCATTTCCATGTCAAATTTGTTTGTCTGCCGCATGATTCCCATGTTGCATAAATGGCGTAACTAGTGGAAAAAGTTATTGCTCATACCAGTTATGTTGTGTTTTTGAAAGTAGACGAACTCAACCTAATTTTGTGTTTAGTGAGAAATGATATTTTACTTGATTTACTTGTCAAATAGACCATATTTTTCAAAGTACCCATTATGAAAATGACTGTTTATACATGCGTCATTTACATAGTCTCTGATACTTGAAGCTTGTTGTTTCAGATATGCCTGTTGAATTGACAAATATTTTGACTCACACCTGCGTCCAAGCCACAATTATTATGCTTTGACCGAAATACTGTGTACTTTGTTAACCACTGTGTCAAGGATGCAAACGGACATGCAAATGTTTGTAATGAGAACTTTTGATGGAAATCGTTTGCAAGGAGCAAGCAGGTTTCAGAAATACAAGTACTAGCACATCATATGACTTTAGTTGTAAAGATATGAAAACACAAATTTCTTTAAAAATGTTTTTTTTTTTTTAAATCAGGATTTAATATGCATATGAAAAATGATGTGTTCTCTCAAGTTTTTAAAAAGGATTATAACAGAGTTTACTGTGGAACAGAAACAGTGATTCATACATATTAAATAATAATACAATAAAACATTACTAGTAAACATTTAAAAATGTTATTACTGTATTTTGAAGCAGAATTGTGCACAGTGAAATGCAGAGCCCGGATTAGAATCCCAACCTCAGAACTGTGAGGCGCAAGTGCAAACCACTTGTCACAGCTATGCTAAAAAAAAGATACATTAATTATTTCAATTAAAAAGAAACATTAAAAAATAACTAAGTTGACAGTTCAAAAAAGGAGCACGAGTGAATTAAAAAAAAAAGAGGCGTTGGGTGGCCGATGACGTCAGTACAGCGCGACGCACATGTTGAGGTGAAAGTGCGAGCTGCCATTTTTTCATCAATTAGTTCAGCAAAAAGATAACGAGCTACGTGAGGCTCCACCGTGACGTTTATCGTTTTGTTAACCGGGTTTTCGTGCCGAACAGGTATTCTCCTCAGGTATTACCGTGGTTCTGGCATTTACGTTCGGGCTAAAGCGTAGGCTAGCTTTTTGTATGCGGAAGGTTAGTTAGCTGTGGCTGGCTAAGCGTTAGCTGTGTCTGTAAACAAACGCTTAAGCTATTGAGCAAACTGCTCCTTGTAAGCCCACTGAAAAACTGCAGAGTTTGTTTATCCTACTGCATTACCCCAGGTTAATATAACGTTATTACGGTGTTTTGTTTGAGTTGATAGGTGCACTTTTCCTCTTCTTTATTTTTAGCATCTTGCGTGTACCTGCGTGAAGTGCAACTTTTGAGTTTTGATGACAGTGCGGGTTTCCCCCAACTAGCTCGGAGCTCTTTCGGTTTAGAGCGGGGTCGTGGTGAGTCTGCTCCCAAGGAGGCGCAACAGCACGCGGACATGTCATCGTTCTCCGAGGCGGCCCTGGAAAAGAAGCTGTCGGAGCTGAGCAGCTCTCAGCAGAGCGTCCAGACGCTGTCCTTGTGGATCATCCATCACCGAAAACATTCGGGCCTCATCGTCAAAGTGTGGCACAGAGAACTCAAGAAAGGTGATGCTCGGTTGCACTCTTTTTGAAGATTGTGTCAACTCCTTAATTTAGCCATTGTTGTGATAGCACACACAATACTAGTACTAGAAGCACTTCTCAGCAGTATACCACTGTATAGGCCAACGATCATCATCAAATATGTGAGAATACTATTACATAAACAAAGACACTCTTTTTATTAGTGGCTGTAAGACAGGGCTGTCAAACTCATCTTTGTCACTAGTCACATGTGGTTATTGTTTCCTTCAGTGGGCCATTACTTGCCAACTGTGGCTGCCGCAATAAACCGACTAAACAACGATTATCAAATGAATTGGCAACTACTGTATTTTGACAATTTTGTGGAGGACTGTAACAATATACAAAAATGCACACACGATTCTTGAGCCATGATTCAATAGACAAAACTTTAAATACGAACATTATTTAAAGTTTTGATACTAACATTTAACTTATCGTAATAAATGATCTGAACATTGAACACTAACAAGAAGCAAAATGAATGACTAAATAGAGATACAGCAATTCTCACTTCTCCCAAAAATAATGCTTTTGTGGGGGACGAAAAAAAAGAGTGATCCCTTTTGCCGAAAGTGAATTAAAAAACAAACAAACAAACACATTTCAGGTATTTTTACATTAAACCCGTTTGCCTGATTAGAACCAATGACGATGTTGGGGTCGGACATCCAATCGTGTGGCTCTTTTCATCCTTCTACTATGAATTCAATTACTCGTTTGTCACTAGTAGACGTCACTACATTTGAAATGGAGTGTTCATTAACTGCCAACCTCTCTGGTTCAAATGGAATGGACATCTGCCACCACCAAGAGCAGTCAATTTAAGTGTAATTTGTTGTACTGCAGCTAAAACCAGCAGGAAGCTGACGTTCCTCTATCTGGCCAATGATGTCATCCAAAACAGCAAGAAGAAAGGACCCGAATTCACCAAAGACTTTGAGTCGGTCCTCATTGATGCCTGCTCTCACGTCGCCAGGTATGTAGCGATAGTTTTCAGTTTGATATTTTAAACTAGAAAATGCCATTTGTGGAGAAAGGATATGGAGGATATGCTCTTTATGTAGATTTTAGGCCACTTCCTTGTTAACTCATTCGTTGTCATTGTCGGTGCTAGACCTCCAATCCACTTGGACTGTGGGGGGAGAAAAACCTACCTACATGTCATTCCACTGATGTTTTCTTGTAGTGAAGTGGACGAGAGCTGCAAAAAGCACATGGAGAGACTCCTGAACATCTGGAAGGAGCGCAACCTTTACAGAAGCGACTTTATTCAGCAGCTCACTCTAGCCATCGAAGACTCCAACAGCCCACAGCCTACAGGTTGTCAAATAATGATAACTGAACATTTTATGAAGGCGGCACACCAAATTGTGACTAAAACACACTTACACATTTGGCCATGTTGACGGTTAAATGGTTCGCCTATTTGACTTTTGCCCAGCTCTTTAGTGATCCATTCTAAATCAGGGTTTGTGTATTGAAATTTTAAACAATGGTGTGGTCTTGACAGTCGAAGAAAAGAAACCGGTGAAACGAACCTATCAGAAGATCCAGCAAGAGGAAGAGGATGAAGAGGATGACGACTACAGAAGCATCACATCTCCTCGCAACACGGACGCCTCTGCTAATCAGCTGGTAACATTTTTCCCCTCTCTCGCCCTCCTTCAACATTTTTGCATTGGTCAAACTCTTCAGGAGCTCTACAAGACAGAATTTGCAGCAAGTAATCCTTTCATACAGGATTTATGCTGCTGCTTTTTTCCCCTTTATCCTCAATGTTTTTATTACATTCAAATAGGACAGGGGTCTCAAACTTGTGGGCTTGGGCCAATTGCGACCTACGAGATAATGTTTTGCAGCCCCCATTTTACATCTATTCTAATCTACTAATTGTAGTATTCGTTTTGCCCGCATGTTTTTTGTATGGGCAACAAAAAGTATACTTTATATAAGTAATTTTAAATAAAATTTATTAATTGAAGAATCCATTTTGGGGGGGAAAAAATCAAATTTTCAAATAGTAATTAATAAATAGAAACTAACAAAAAACACATGAAAAACCTTTTAGTAATTAAAAATAGAAATAAGATAAATTTAAAAAATGAAAATTAAGAAATAAAACATCATAAATTGAGCAAAAAGCGGTAAAAAGACAAATTCAAATTGGTGTGGCCCTTGCTTATTTTGGTCTGGGAATTTATTTTTTGTTTTATTTTATAACTCTTATAACTCGTGACCTCACATAGCTTAAGTCTTTCTGTCATTGACGGCAATAGATGTTCATCGCCTCCAGCCCCTTCCAGTTGAAATGGATTGGCTTTCCAATGCCATCAATAGGTGTTGTCAGTATCAATTTCCCTCTTTTACTCACATACTCGGTGTCCTGAACTGGTAGTGAGTGAGTTAAGATAGTGATCCCTCGTTTTTCGCGGTTATTGGGGACTGCCCCCCAACGATAATTGAAAATCCGCGAAGTAGAGGCGGAGCTTATTTACATATTTTTTAAAAAATGGGGGGGGGGGGGGTTGTTTGTGTTCAATGTTTTTACCATATTTTTCGGACTGTAAGTCGCAGTTTTTTTTCATAGTTTGGCTGGGGTGCAACTTATACTGTGGAGTGACTTTTGTGTGAAATTATTAACACATTATTATATCATTTCACATGTTATTTTGGTGTTTTGGAGTGACACTGATGGTTTGGTAAACGTGTTAGCGTGGAGTGACACTGATGGTTTGGTAAACGTGTTAGCGTGTTCTTTACGCTATAGTTATCTGAATAACTCTTAATAGCTATGTTACGTTAACATACCGGCCACGTTCGCAATTCGTTGTTCATGCATCATGTAATATTGGCGTACTGTACACTTATTCAGCCTATTGTTCTCTATTCTATTTTATTTTAAATTGCCTTTCAAGATGACATAGCTGTTCTATGTGCTGGATTTTATCAAATAAATTTCCCCCAAAAATGCGACTTACACTCCTGTGCGATTTATACGTTGTTGTTTTTTTTTTTCCTCTTCACAGCGCAATTGTGGGCTGGTGCGATTTATACTCGTGTGTGACTTATAGTCCGAAAAATACGGTATTCAGATTTAGCATTGAAAAGAGATACATATTAGACGTTTTTTCACTTTTTTTTTCCAAAAATTATAATTAAATAAAAAAAAAAATTATGTATATTTAATAAATAGTTTCTAAGCACTTCAAATGTAATAATTATGATATGTTTTAAACATGTTACTGTCCCACCAAATTATTTTTAAACACGAATAACGTCGAAAAATGCTTGTCTTTGTTTAATGCTTCATTGAGTGAGTCCACTCAAATCCTCTCACGGTGCGCACTTATACACAATGAGTTGCCACAGCAAGTGTTTAGCAAGCTAAACGATGATTGACACATGCGGCGCCTCGACGTTTTGGCTTCCAAGCTTCTCTGGCAAGATCATACCTTAACGCCGGTCAATCGTAGTTAACTTTAACAAGCAACTTAAATGCACTGCCTGACCAAGAAGGGCGGCAGGAGGGAGAGTGAGAGACTATGTGATCGGATCGGGACAGCTGTATAAAATACTGTATTTATTTTTCAATTGAAAAAAATCTGCGATGGACTGAGGGCGCAAAGTAGCGAGGGATCACTGTAATGTTAACTTGAATTAGGACGGAACGATAATCTAAAACACGGATGTTGGGACTTTTTGGGGGGTTGCGATGGATTGCGATAGTAAGTCTAGAAGAATTTTCACTAGAAGATGTGAATATCTATATTTGGGAAGGCTTTGGTTGATTAACCATAACCACGTTGTATTAATATACAGTGGGGCAGATAAGTATTTAGTCAACCACTAATTGTGCAAGTTCTCCCACTTGAAATATTAGGGAGGCCTGTAATTGTCAACATGGGCAAACCTCAACCATGAGAGACAGAATGTGGAAAAAAAAACAGAAAATCACATTGTTTGATTTTTTTAAAGAATTTATTTGCAAATCATGGTGGAAAATAAGTATTTGGTCAATACCAAAGTTCATCTCATTACTTTGGTATGTACCCTTTGTTGGGAATAACTGAGTCCAAATGTTTTCTGCAACTCTTCACAAGCTTTTCACACACTGTTGCAGGTATTTTGGCCCATTCCTCCATGCAGAGCTCCTCTAGAGCAGTGATGTTTTGGGGCTGTCGTTGGGCAACACGGACTTTCAACTCCCTCAACAGATTTTTTATGGGTTGAGATCTGGAGACTGGCTAGGCCACTCCAGGACCTTAAAATGCTTCTTACGAAGCCACTCCTTTGTTGCTCTGGCTGTGTGTTTTGGATCATTGTCATCCTGAAAGACCCAGCAACGTCTCATCTTCAATGCCCTTGCTGATGGAAGGAGATTTTCACTAAAAATCTCTCGATACATGGCCCCATTCATTCTTTCCTTTACACAGATCAGTCGTCCTGGTCCCGTTGCAGAAAACCAGCCCCAAAGCATGATATTTCCACCCCCATGCTTCACAGTGGGTATGGTGTAATTCAGTATTCTTTTCCTTCCAAACACGAGAACCTGTGTTTCTACCAAAAAGTTCTATTTTGGTTTCATCTGACCATAACACATTCTCCCAGTCCTCTTCTGGGTCATCCAAATGCTCTCTAGCGAACTGCAGACGGGCCTGGACGTGTACTTTCTTCAGCAGGGGGACACGTCTGGCAGTGCAGGATTTGAGTCCCTGGCGGCGCATTGTGTTACTGATAGTAGCCTTTGTTGCTGTGGTCCCAGCTCTCTGTAGGTAATTCACTAGGTCCCCCCGTGTGGTTCTGGGATTTTTGCTCACCGTTTTTGTTATCATTTTGACGCCACGGAGTGAGGAGGGAGTTGAAAGTCCGTGTTGCCCAGAAAAATGCCCCAAAACATCACTGCTCCAGAGGAGCGCTGCATGGAGGAATGGGCCAAAATACCAGCAACAGTGTGTGAAAAGCTTGTGAAGAGTTACAGAAAACGTTTGGCCTCGGTTATTGCCAAAAAAGGGTACATAACAAAGTATTGAGATGAACTTTTGGTATAGACCAAATACTTATTTTCCACCATGATTTGCAAATAAATTCTTTAAAAATGAAACAATGTGATTTTCTGTTTTTTTTTTCCACATTCTGTCTCTCATGGTTGAGGTTTACCCATGTTGACAATTACAGGCCTCTCTAATATTTTCAAGTGGGGGAACTTGCACAACTAGTGGTTCACTAAATACCTATTTGCCCCACTGTAATACCATTTAATCCAGGCTAAGGGGTTCATCTGTGATTGATGAAGATTGCTGTATATAAAAGGGTACCAGGGGGCCATGTTTCTGCACTGTATTTTACACTTCAGCAGCAGCAAAAATGTGAAACATATTTTAAACAAAAAAATAAAAGAGCAGGTGCTCCACACAGCCTAGTACACATTAAGACCCACTCTTACAGTTTTCACATACTTTAATCACACAGATGTGTGTTAAAAAAACTAAACAAAAAACAATCGCACACCCTGCGATGGGACTGTTGGGCATGCGCACATCGCGATGGTGATGTTCAAACGGTGTATCGTGCAAGCCTAACTTCAATAGTTGTCCACTGTAGTGACCACTGTCCCTGGAAGGATTAATGGCAAAAATTTATTTTAATGTTATTGTAACCAACACTCAGACAGAGGAGCTGGTGAAAGCACTGCAAGACTTGGAAAACGCCGCTTCCGGAGATGCAGCTGTACGACAGAAAATCGCCTCGTTGCCGCAGGAGGTCCAAGACGTCTCACTACTGGAAAAAATAACTGGTTAGTTGACCTTTTTCTTTCACTATTACTTGATTAAAATCACACTCCGAGGCTGTAATTTTGCCTTTCATTATAAGCATCAGATTAACAATTGAAAAATCAAAGCAATGAAATAAGGAATGCTAACAGATCACTTTTTGTTGCTCTATTCAGCTCAATTTTATATTACCGCCATTCGTGAATATAATGACAAGTGGAATTATTCACTGAATGAATTGCACGTCATCCCATATTGTGTCTTTCCTCCTGTAGACAAGGAGGCAGCAGACAATCTGTCCAAGACGGTGGACGAAGCATGTCTGCTGCTGGCAGAGTACAATGGCCGCCTAGCGGCAGAACTGGAAGACCGCAGGCAGCTGGCTCGCATGTTGACTGACTACATTGGCAGCCAGAAGGAGGCGCTGGTGGAACGAGAGAAGAAGCTAGAGGCAAGTAGAACGTCAAGTCTTTCCCGATCTTTATTGGGCTAAGTGCAGTGCTTAATTTTTAAATCATAAAGTGCCGGAAGCAAAGTATATAGAATGGCCCAGGGATGACTAGTCCTGGAATCCCTAAATTTTGGGCTAAAATTCAATATGCAAATGTCCGCTTGCCATGCTGAAGGACCTACAAACTTCAATTTCAGATGATATCCCTGATATCCACCAGTGTAGGCGTAGGAGTGGGAACCTCTTTGTACCTCACGATACGATACAATTTGCGATACAAAGCTCACGATAACGATGATCTGACGATACGGCGATACGATGATTATTGATACATTGGTATGGAAATTATTCTAGGATAGTCTACAAACAACTAATAAACAGGAAAAAAAAGCTGCTGCTGTGAATTGGAATGAGTTTATCACTAGTAGACGTCCAATCTATTTGAACTGGGAGGGTGGCAGCGAATGAACATTCGTTCATTCGCTGCCATCCCTCCCACTTCAAACGGATTGAACGTCTATGGCCGTCAGTGGCAGCCAATGCCAGGCAATGAGGTAATTTTGGGCCATTTAAGATCATTTACCTGTTGATTTTCAGTTACTTCCTGTAGATTTTGGGGTATTTTATGGCTCACTTCCTGTTTATTTTGAGTTACAGAACATGAAGTGACCTGGGAATCACCCAAATGAATAGGCAGTGACTCAAACGCAACAGAATATGACCTGTAAATGCCCTAAAATGAACGGTGAGGGACCTGTAAATGCCCCGAAAATCAGACCGAATGACTGTGAATGCTCTGGTTTTGAATGAACGAACGTTCCCAGTCTAAATGGATTAGGCGTCAAGCACCGTCAATGGCAGCCTTTAGAGTTAACTGAGACACTGTTATGGTGGAAGATTTTGGTAGCAACCTTTTTTTTTTTTTTTTTTTTTTTTTTTTTAAACATTGACACCTTTTTAAAATGATATCTTGATTCCTTGATTCTTGGCGGGAGCATATCGATAACCTTTTGGGATACAAAGTATCATGATATATCACCATTTTGATATTTTGTCACACCCCTAGTGTAGAGACTGAAATGAGCTTGTTGATTTTTTATTTTTATTTTTATTTTTTTTTAAATGGTACAACAACTCATACAGACAACAACACTGTACATAAGGGCGTAGTACTGATGATAGTTTTTCAATTGCTACGCTTGCAGTTGTGTAGAGTCGAGGCGTACATGTAAGATATTTAGCATTCAGTGTTTATTAGGTGCCCGAGATCCAGTGGGAATGGATAAAAAGCTCATACCTTCACATCAGACTAATGATTTGCGCCACGTGATGGTGATTTTGCCTCTGGTTTGAACCTGTATGGTTGAAATTCTCCGGAATCATGTTCTTCGAGACTTACTTCCTCCTCTGGCCCACTTTCAAATTTGTATTTCGACTCATCGCACGAGTCTCGACTACTGTTTTCAATTGTCTCATATGCCCCCTGCCGGAATCCTTCTCGTTTGATAAGTCATCGGTGTTTACCCTGAGGCAAACCGCGACAAAAATTATTTTTTAATGCACAATTTCAATAGTTATAGATCTATTTTGATTTGGAATACATTTTGACAAGATTCAATCATTTAATTAGTGGGGAAAACAATGGTGGCGGTAGGCCTGTCGCAATAACAAATTTTAGTGTGCGATAATTTATCTCATAAATTATTGCGATATGCGATATTATTTCGCCCCCCCCACCCCCATTTTTTAAAAACCAATTTACAATAGCACAGTGAGAATACAGTATATATTAAGATCAAGTACACCCATTTAAACGCGATAAGAAATCACAACTAAAACAATAGACCATGCCTCTTAAGTAAAAGACAACAATATTAATACCGCACAGAAACACAGAATAAATAAAATGTGTTTTTCAAGAAAAAAAAAAAAAATAGAATTGCAGTTAATAACTTAAGCATTTAGGCAAATGAAAACTTTTCCCCTCATAGCTTCTGCAATGGTGTTCCATAGGGATGCAACGATACAGTTAAGTCACTGTTCTAGGGCTGCAGCTATCGAATATTTTAGTAATCGAGTAATCGACTGAAAATTCTATCGATTAATCGAGTAATCGGATAAAACAAATATATTTTTAGGTGAAGAGCAATTATACATATACATGAGAAAACAAGACATTTCATCTAATCTTGAACCATTTTCAGTCAATCAATGTCTTTATTTTCGTTGTATATTGTTGAAAACAGCCAACAATTGCATCTCAGGTGTAACTAGAATAAAAAAAAAAAAAGACTAATTCACTGCTTTCACTCAAAAAACTTTTAGATCTTATTAATATATATATATATATCTTACCTAAAAATGCCGTTACGCTTGATAACACACATCACTTAAAAGTTAGGATTTTTTCCCCACGTGTTTCAATTGAATTTCTCATTGTGTCAAGCCATTTTTAAGTTCTAGTTAAGTTTTAAGTTAGTCTAAACTGTAAGTCCTGATAGGATTTTGAGTTTTTGCAGTGTTCAAAATAAATGTATGATACAGGCTGTATTGGAGCACATTAGGGACCAGTGCTACTTGGTGTTTTATCCAGCAATGACTACTGAGCTAAAATTGATAGTTAGCATGATTACGTTTTTATTTTACACCCTCATCACTCCACAATGCTATGTTATGTTAAAGCCTGTATGTAAGACACGTTAGCCACGCATCGACAGTGGTCATAAATAATTGAAACCTAGCCCTCCGCAGGGCTAACGTTCCGTGAGCTAGTAGCGACAGTAACGTTAATCTTATTTATTAGCGCTTAGCGCTCTTTATTAGCGCTCTTTATTAGCGCTCTTTATTAGCGCTTAGCGCTGTACTGCTTTAAGATGGCGGCTGTTTACAAACGCTGCCCAGACGCGGCCGAGTCTGTCAATGCTCATCTAGTTCAACATACATGTGATCTCAATGAGACGCGCCAGACGCTGCCTGTTACCAATGTAGCATTGTGCGGGCTAGTATTTAGCAACGTCGGCGTCGTTTGTGGCGGCTGTCGGCTGCGGTAAGTTTTTTTTTTTTTCCCTTCTTCCTCTCCGCACGTGACAGCGCGTTGTCCCGCATTAAAAGTAGTCCTAGCAAAACGTGATGCTTAGAGCTGTCAAAATAAACGATTACTCGAGGTGAATAAAATTACTCGGATCAGTTTTTAAACTCGAGTTACTCGAGTTGCTCGAGTACTCGTTTCAGCTCTACACTGTTCGGTACGATTTTCGATACGGGGGACACGATTTTCGATCTTATTCAATACATTTAATGCTCTGGGGGGGGGAACTGTTTTTTTTTTTTTTTCTGTTTTTTGTGTTTTTTTGCAAAAGGGCAAAAATTAAATTGCCATCATATAAACATGCATTGTAGTGCAAAATATCCATTTGCTTACTTCTTACTGATCTGAAAAAAATTTGTATAAAAGTGCTGAGAACAATCTTTACTGTTTATAAAGTGAGGCGGGGCACACTGTTGATTGCTACAGCTCTCTTAGCAGCTAGGTTTACTACATGAGCAAGACATCCTATTTGTGGTCCGAATCCATCTGTATCATGTACTGAATTAACAATATTTGCAGCATTATCTATAGTCACTGGTATTGATTGATTTGGCCTTCTTAACTTCCATTCAGTCATTGCGGTTTATAATTCATCGATGGGGGTTTATAATTCATCGATGTAGTATATGGACTACGAGTCCCATAATCACTCTGGGCTCACGTAGCCAATGGCATGGGACGTTGCACATCTAGTTTGCTATTTCATGATATCTAGTGTGTGCGCGCATTAAACAAGCTAGCAAACACCACAGAAGTCACATCTGCTCATTACTGCACAACATCAGCATATGACAATCGACTGTCATAAACAGGACGAGTTTGAAGCACAGCGCTCTTAATTTTGCCACTCAAATATCCGGTGTTGTGCCGAAAAATAGCCACCCCGCGTGAAATGTCACCCCTGACGGGAGCGCCCACACGTCAACAACACCGGCACGCCTGAGATGGTCCGCAGTCAATCCGGAGCACTGGCGCGGCCGGTATACGTTAAACAATAGGATATAATGGGAACGACTGACTCCGGCGCTATTTTTTGCCGGACCTGGAACAAAGATGCATTTTGCGCAGTTGGTAACAAGGAATCCGAGCTTTTAACAGCACGTCTGCCGCATGCACGTGCACGTGAGGCAATAAATCGCAGCGGAAAAATTACCGCCTTCATTTTTATTTATCGTGCGATAAATGGAATTATTGCATATTGCGATAGGCTTAGGTGGCGGTGAAATTTAAATGCTGCGGTTATGTGCAGGAATACAAGCAGAAGTTGGCCCGGGTGACCCAGGTGAGGAAGGAGCTCAAGTCGCACATCCAGAGTCTGCCTGACCTCTCCCTTCTTCCCAACGTAACCGGCGGTCTGGCCCCGCTCCCTTCAGCCGGTGACCTCTTCTCCACTGACTGAATGGTGGAACTCAGACTAGCAACCCCCTTGTGCCCTCCCACACCCGCCTATCAAAATACACCTTCAGCATAACAATCGCAGGCCGTGCTGCCGCCTGTGGTCCGATGAGGTCAACAAGTACCAGCGGGGAACACGGGGTCGAGGTGGGGACAATAATGTTAGGTTTGGCAAAATGGCAGAAATTTGCAGAGAGAACAGAGACTCTCAGCCTGGATTTTTCTCGCTTAGTTTCTACGCCAGCAGCTTGGAATTAGTTCTTTACCATTTGTTTTTAATTATTATTTTGTATTTGTAATAACGTCAATTCAAAATGAATGAGGCAGAGCTTGGTAGACCAGGGTTACGGTTGTCAAGTGGCGTAGGTGGTGCTGTTTCTGTTACCTGAAATCCGCATGCTGAATTGGCCCTATTAAAGTTTGTGGCTACCCTGTGATAACAAGCTACAATTAATGAGTTGTATTTTTGGTTTCTTTGAAATGATTCAAAAGGGAGGGACAGAATTGTTGTGGCGATGTGAATTGCAAGTAGGCATTTTTCAAATTTTCTCATCTCTTTGCTAGGCGAAGGAGTCTTTACTGTGTTAAACCATTGGGTCATTTCGATGGGAAGAAATGTGAAGCTACTTTGACACCTCCTCCCGAAAGACAAGAAATATCAATAGCTTCTATCAAGTTAGTTTAGAATTGTTTCTAAAAAGTCAGAAATAATGCAATCCTCACTACATATTGCTCCAGTCGTGATGAAACAACTAGGTTTGTTACGCCGCTATTTAGGGTCAGTGCGAGTGAAGTTGATGGTTTTGTTTTGTGCAGCTCACTTTTAATTTTGACTTGTCAGCAAACTAAAAAAAGGTTTTGGATGTCAGAATGCCAGGAGTGTGCAGCTTTCACAATGTTTGCTAAACCAAAGGGTGTCTGTGTGTTTTTAAAAATTCTTTGATGGGCTTCACAAGCACATTCTTGACATTTGTAGTCAACTAAAAAGAACTTGTGTGAAAAGGTATATATGTCCATGCAGCCACTGGAAGCCAAGAAGGACTGAAGAAACAACATTGTTTAGTTTCATCGGCTCTTGCCCTCACACTGTGCAGTCTGAATTTTTCTCTGCATTAACCGCATTGTACAGACCGGAGTCCTACCAGTAGGGTAGTTTTATTTCTGTAATGAAAGTGATTCAATGGATGCCAATAAACTGCAACCATTTGAACAGAATACATGTCTTCAAAAGGTTGAAAACCAGGTAGAAATGAACACCTGTATATGCATATACCATCGCCCTTTAAGCAAATGGTGCCAAAAAAATATTCCCCACACCATTACACCACCACCACCAGCCTGAACCGTTGATACAAGGCAGGATGGATCCATACTTTCATATTGTTGACGCCAAATTCTGACCCTACCATCCGAATGTCGCAGCAGAAATCGAGACTCATCAGACCAGGCAACGTTTTTCCAATCTTCTATTGTCCAATTTCGATGAGCTTGTGCAATTTGTATCTTCAGTTTCCTGTTCTAAGCGATAGTTATGAGGTAGATATCTGTGGCTTATTTATTGACACTTTTTTTCATTGTGACGTAATTTTTAAAAAAAATATACGAGAATTTTTTAAAGGTTTTTATTTTTTTATTTATTTTTTACTAAATATTAGACATCAATGATTCTAAGCTAAAAATGACAGACATTTCGTATAATTACCTTATTATGGCTGGGTTGAAACAAAAGCGGTTGCGTGATGTCTGTAAACGGCGGTCTCCAGGGTAAAACGGACAAATTAAAAATAGTTCGGGGGCTTATTGCGCCATGAATCTGCTATGACAGCATATACAGTGTATCACAAAAGTGAGTACACCCCTCGCATTTCTGCAGATATTTAAGTATATCTTTTCATGGGACAACACACTGTCTGTGTGCAGCTTATATAATAGAGTTAATTTTTTTTCTACTCAAAATAACTAAAAATATAGCCATTAATATCTAAACCTCTGGCAACAAAAGTGAGTACACCCATTAGAAACTACGTACATCCCTAAATGTCCAAATTGAGTACTGCTTGTTATTTTCCCTTCAAAATGTCATGTGACTCGTTACAGGAGTGCTGTCAGCATTGCTGCAGAGATTGAAGAGGTGTGGGGGGGGGTCATTCCCACCACCATGCTTGACTGTAGGCATGACACACTTATCTTTGTACTCCTCATCTGGTCGCCGCCACCCATGCTTGAGACCATCGGAACCAAACAAATTAATCTTCGTCTCATCAAACCATAGGTTATGGTTCCAGTAACCCGTGTGCTTTGTTGACATGTATTCAGCAAACTGTTTGCGGGCTTTCTTGTGTACAGTCTTCAGAATAGGCTTCCTCCTGGGGTGACAGCCATGCACACCAATTTGATGTAGAGTACAGCGTATGGTCTGAGCACTAACAGGCTGACCCCCCCACCTCTCCAATCTTTGCAGCAATGCTGACAGCACTCCTGTAACGAGTCACATGAAACTTTGAAGGGAAAATGACAAGCAGTACTCAATTTGGACATATAGGGATGTACGTAGTTTCCATGCGGTGTACTCACTTTTGTTGCCAGGGGTATAGCTATTAATGGCTATATTTTGAGTTATTTTGAGTGGGAAATGAATGAACTCTATTATATAAGTTGCACACAGACTACTTTTCATTGTGTCAAAGTGTCATTTTGTCAGTGTTCTCCCATGAAAAGATATACTTAAATATCTGCAGAAATGCAAGGGGTGTACTCACTTTTGTGAAACACTGTAGACTATTGTTCTATCAAACACAACAGTTCTTTTGCCTTATAATACAGCAGTTTATTTTAAAGAGGGGTGCAAGAGCAAAAACTGCTTTTTCAGCCTTGTCTGTCTTTTCCGCTGTGTACTGTATATATATATATATATTTTTTTTCCTTTCAAACAAATCTGAAGTGATACAGAAAAACTGAGATCAGTTTTGGATTTCGCACCCAAAAATGAATACATAATACTGTCGGACCTAGCGCAACAAAAATTGTCTTCCCCAGTATAATGAACGATAATAATGAAGAGGGATCTGTGTGTGTAACTTAACGTTGTTTGTGTTTGGTCCCTATCCAGACTGCCCCTGAAGAATTATTCAATTATAATAATTGAATAATTCTTGTGGGCGTAGATTTGCATAGGGATGGTCGGGACATAACACAACCAACTTTTCAGGATGCTCAAATTGTCCCCACCATCTTTCAAGCAACCTTGTATGCATCATACACCGAGTTCAGTGAAATAAGTCATTTAGATTGTCTTCTCATATCTTGTAAGGATAGAATTGACTCTACCATTATGAAGTGAATTATTTTCATTATGTCCAAACTTACATTTACTCCTTTGCAGTTGCTGAATGCGCCAGTCCATTTTTTTCCACCCTCAAACGCACATTTGATTGGCTGATGACTAGACCCAACCCCGACACACACGCACGCACACATGCACACACACACACAGAGCACCGAAGGAAATATATGTCGACAACATGCCGCCCCCTTCGAAGAGAAGGGATTTTATTTTATTTTTTCGACTAGCAGCAGCCACTGTAAGTAATTTAAAAATACACTGAAATACGCCGATGTTGTGGAGGTGGGAAACACACCACTAATTTTGCTGCTGAAAGTCCGGCCTGCATCAGAGTTAGCATAACATTAAAATGTGTGAACTTGCTCACCTGCAAAACTCCAGTAGGAAGCTGCTTCGAGAGAAGTGTCCTTCTGTTTGCGTTTTCTATTGTTAACATTAATTAAACTGTGAAAAATGTAGTGAACTCTCCTGGAAATTATAGAATCAGAAAAAACTTGAGCAAGAATCTGCTTAGAGAGAGACAGGTGGTGCATAACCTCATCTGTTTCCTAAACAACATACACACATCATAATCGTAATTAACTGTACATTTTTGGATGCCTCGAGCTACCCATACTATCGTTGCGATCGACTGGTAGAACGTGATCGACGTAAGGAGCACCCCTGATTCAGCATATCAATTAATTTGGTTCATACTTGTGAGAAATGTAGCCCTAACTCCTGTTCACCCAATCTGTTTGGTCTTATTTATGTCCCATCCCGAGCAAAAAGTGTACTTGCAGGTTATGCTGTGATATCATCTCTACCAATGTTGAGACCAACCCTACGCCCTTGCTATTATTTATTACTAATTCATAATAACAAGTGCCCATTGCCCTGCTTTCTGCCAATACCAGCACTCACGCAAACCTCAAGAGAATTAGCGGTGAAGATGATGAATGAATAATAATAATCTTTATTAACTAGAACTTATTACAAACGAAAATGGGTTTATGAAAAGAAAAATCAGGACGGAAGATAAAGGAACGGAAACTCGAAATAAATCTGAGATTAAAAGCAAACGAGAACCTGTATAATAAAAAGGTCTATTTGATGAACCAGAAGATGGCGCCCTCACCACCATACTGGGCCGTCGGCATTTTTTCGTTCCCTAAAACGAAGAAGCAGCACTTTGTACTTCCGGTGTGCCAGAGGACTGCCTAGCATATTCCAGGTTTGTTATTCATATCTTACCCCATGAGTTTTTAAACTAGTATCGAGCCTAGCGTGTAAATACGAGGGATATGACCTCACAGTTTTTTATTAGGACAATTCCACTAATCGATATGCTAGCACTCATCGTCCGACAGGAAATAAAGTCCGTGTGATTTGAAGCAAATGTCGCTCGTGTCAATGATTAGCTCGCTGATGTTAGCGAACGTGTTAGCAGTAAACCAAGTTGTTTTTTCCGCACGATTACGAACTGAAATCCTCGAAACGCTGTCGTTTTGGTGTTTGTAATTTAGTTTTCTGGAAACCATGTTTAGCGTATGACGTCAAATGTGTGACTTAGAGGCAATGTTCCCTCTAATTTTTTTATGTGTCTGAGCAAACACACAAGCTCCCTGAGCACACTGCGGCCCACGGTGAGCAACATCAGATGTGTACCATATATTTTGGACTATAAGTCACACCGGAGAATAAGTCGCACCAGCCAAAAAATGCATAATGAAAAGCTAAAAACATACATGTCGCAGTTTTGGGGGAAATTTGGTAGAATCCATCACCAAGAACATGTCATTTCTAAAGGCAATTTAAAATAAAAATACAATAGAGAACAACAGGCTGAATAAGTGTACGTTATGCTAACATTACATGACTCATAAACAACGAACTGAGAACATGCCTGGTATGTTAATGTAACATAGCTATTTAGAGTTATTCAGATAACTATAGCATAAAGAACATGCTAACTAGCAACAATGATATAATAATGTGTGAATAAGTTCATATATAAGTCGCTCCAGAGTATAAGATGCACCCTTTGCCAAATTATGGAAAAAAACTGCAATTTATAGTCCGAAAAATACGGTACATGGCGGCCACACGCCAGTATCACGCCTTTTCAAGCCTATTAGCATTTCTACTGCCCGTAAATTATCTAGTAGTAAGAGCATTTAATGATTAATATCCATAATTAAAATATCTTTATAAATGTAACTAGAATACACACCAGTCTGACTTGTACCTTATTTTTCACATCTTAATATATAGGACTAGCATTTGGTGTACTGATATGTCAGTGCTCTCATCTACTATCGGTGTATGCCAGGGTGCATTTTTAACACTGCACATTATCTCGTTCTCCACTATCTCATTGATTGAGTTTACAAATTCAAAGGCATAGTTTTTACTTCGCCAGCTTTTGGGTATACTCACATACTTTGCCATGTGATTGCAGATTTGTTGAACTGACACCATTGACGCATTCATTTCGATGGCAAGTAAAATATCGTCAATGAGAACTTCAACTTGCTCTGGGTCAGATTTTGTTTTGTGGGACAGCTCGTTTCTCTTCTGTCGGTCTTTTACATTCTCCCACAATAATGTACCAATCCCCTGTCCCCTCTTGAGGCTTCGTAATTTTCAACAGCTTTCAAATGACCTTTATGCTGAATATGACGCTTGAGGTAGTCCAACTTCCATTCAGTCCACATTTTTCCCTCTGAAAACTCACTTGGTACTTTGGCTTTGCGGGAAATATCACCCAGTTTCACCGCTTGTTCGTCTATTTGCACATGCCCCGACAGCCACTCCATCTTATATGAACCGCATTTCTTTTTTACTTTGGCGTGGTGAGTGGATGTGTCGCTGCCCGTTCGTTTCGCCGTGATAAGGGGTTGGCCTTTGCGTCTCTCAACTCCGCCGCACTCTTGCACTGTTGTCAGCTTGCCAACCTACACCGCGCGTGTAGGCTGGGCAATACATAAGCAATGTCAATGCTATGATTGTCTGTGTAGCGGAAGTGAACCTTATCGTATCATTTGCTGGACACCTGTCACTCAACGAGTTAAAACGCAATTAATACGTTTCTGTTGATTTTTTTTTGTGCGCAGCATAGAATTTCTTGTGCGCAGAGTAGGTGCCAGCAGTGCGCGATTGCGCACGCGCGCAGCTTAGAGGGAACATTGCTTAGAGGTAACGGTGTTCTGCCAACACCGGGCTGCTGGAGGCGATTTCTTTTTAGTTATTATTGTGTATGTAATGTTTTACTCCCACGGAGCAGAATTCAACTAGGGATACTTCAATAATTAAAAAAGTTGATAGCATTTTATTTATTTTAATTGTGATCACGTGGTAGACTTATCTTCTATTTCGAAAAAACAAACATTTGACCGGTATGCGTCCAATACGTTACTACAGAGAATGTAACGGAAACGCATAATACAGGTCCTTCTAAAAAAATAGTATATTGTGATAAAGTTCATTATTTTCTGTAATGTACTGATAAACATTAGACTTTCATATATTTTAGATTCATTGCACACAAATGAAGTGGTTCAAGCCTTTTATTGTTTTAATATTGATGATTTTGGCCAAAAAGTCAAGAAAAACCAAAAATCCCTATCTAAAAAAATTAGCATATTTCATCCGACCAATACAAAAATGTGTTTTTTAATACAAATAAGGTCAACTTTTAATTAATTATGTCAGCTATGCACTCAATACTTGGTCAGGGATCCTTTTGCAGAAATGACTGCTTCAATGCTGTGTGTCATGGAGACAATCAGCCTGTGGCACTGCTGGGTTGTTATAGAGGCCCAGGATTCTTCGATAGCGGCCTCAAGCTCATCCAGTGTTTGGTCTGACTCTGGTGTCTCTCAACTTCCTCTTCACAATATCCCACAGATTCTCTATGGGGTTCAGGTCAGAAGAGATGGCAGGCCAATTGAGCACAGTAATGCCATGGTCAGTAAACCATTTACCAGTGGTTTTGGCACTGTGAGCAGGTGCCAGGTCATGCTGAAAAATGAAATCTTCACCTCCATAAAGCTTTTCAGCAGATGGAAGTGCTCCAAAATCTCCTAATAGTTAGCTGCATTGACCCTGCCCTTGATAAAACACAGTTGACCAACACCAGCAGATCACATGGCACACCAGACCATCACTTGACTGTGGGTACTTGACACTGGACTTTAGGCATTTATTTTGGCATTTCCTTCTCCCCAGTCTTCCCCCAAACTCTGGCACCTTGATTTCCGAATGACATGCAAAATTTGCTTTCATCTGAAAAAAGTACTTTGGACCACTGAGCAACAGTCTGGTGCTGCTTCTCTGTAGCCCAGGTCAGGCGCTTCTGCCGCTGTTTCAGGTTCAAAAGTGGCTTCACCTGGGGAATGCGGCACCTGTAGCCAAATTCCAGCACACGCCTGTGCACGGTGGCTCTGGATGTTTCTACTCCAGACTCAGTCCACGGTTTCTGCAGGTCCCCCAAGGTCTGGAATCGGCCCTTCTCCACAATCTTTCTCAGGGTGCGCTCACCTCTTCTGGTTGTACAGCGCTTCCTGCCACACTTTTTCCTTCCCACAGACTTCCCACTTAGGTGCCTTGATACAGCACTCTGGGAACAGCCTATTCGTTCAGAAATTGCTTTCAGTGTCTTAGCCTCTTGCTTGAGGGTGTCAATGATGGCCTTCTGGACAGCAGTCAGGTCGGCAGTCTTGCCCATGATTGCGGTTTTGAGTAATGAACTAGGCTGGAAGTTTTTAAAAGCCTCAGGAATCTTTCGCAGGTGTTTTGAGTTATTTTGTTGATTCAGATGATTAGGTTAGTAGCTTCTTTAGCGTACCTTTTCATGATATGCTAATTTTTTGAGATAGGGATTTTTGGTTTTTCTTGACTTTTTTGCCAAAATCATCAATATTAAAACAATAAAAGGCTTGAACTACTTCAGTTGTGTGTAATGAATCTAAAATATATGAAAGTCTAATGTTTATCAGTACATTACAGAAAATAATGAACTTTATCACAGTATACTATTTTTTTGAGAAGGACCTGTATACAACACCACCTCAAAGAAATGAATGCTAAGTATAATACCAATACAAATTGCAGTCCCAGTACCCTCCCAGTCAAAATGGATTTGATTTCTGCGCTGTGAATGGCACTGAAACGAGCATTCACAGCCAATCTGCCTGGTTTAAATGAATTGGATGTCTTTCTATCGATGACATGCAATCAGTTAAATACTATGGGGGAAAAAAAAAAAAAAAATCAACTTTAGAGTGTTACTTGAGGCCCAAACATAGAGGCTCACTCATCCCTCCTATGTTGCGCAGAAAGATAGTGGAGCAATATCAGAAAGGTGTTGCCCAAGAGTTTTTATTCACAATTTGTATAGTATCCGAACTTTTTGGGTTATTATTCCGATAAAACATGTCATGAGCCCTTCAAGTGTGTTTATTGCTGTGTTGCAGGCGGTGGCGAGTGGATGCTGATGGGGGACGAAAAAGAGACCTGGAAAGTTAAAACTCTTGATGAAATACTACTGGAGAAAAAGCGCAGGAAGGAATTAGAAGAGCGAACAGATACCAAGCATCCCAAAAATGTAAAGTATATCCAAAGCATCAACATTTGTTACTAATGGAAAGTCTTCAATTCCCTCTACACTGTGTATTTACAATAGCATTTTGTACATTGTATTCTAAACGGACCAATAATCTGTACTGATTTGTCTTTCTCTTAGAGTTCCCAGAGCATTGTTCCACAGGCGGATGGTCGCGAAGCCAAACGAGAGACCCCGGAGGAAGGAGAGTTGCGGGATCAAAAGATGGAAATAACAATTCGCAATTCCCCTTACACTCGTCAAGATTCCACAGAGGACAGGTGCTTTTGCCAAACATCCCAGTGACACAACACAATCCATTCCATTCATAGTGCAAACATCAGTTTTTTGAATGAAGTGCAAAGTGCCAGTGAGGCACTTATTCTGTCCTCTACGTGTGTGTGGGGGTATACGCATCGACAAATAGCGAACAAATCAGGCTCTAAAAGGAAGTCAGACGCTGGAGTAAAGTTGAATTGGTTTTACTGTGGTATCTTTCTTTTGACAAGGGAACTGATACTTTTTTTTGTAAAACTCAAAACAACAAAATGTGTCAATAATATGAAATAAAGTATACACCACATGCCAAAGTGAATAGCAACTGTACAGTACAGTTAGCAAGCAATGAAATAATGTAACCACATTTTACTACTAATGCAACCAAAACGAAATATATACATCTCCAAAATACTACACAATGGTCATGAATAGAAAGCAAAGGAAGAATATAACTTAGAAGCAATGCTTGTTTAAGGTACTAACAACGTGGTGAGATGGGAAAAACTGATATGGTACGCTGCCTGCAGACGTTAGCTCGCCCATTTAGTTATCGATTAGCAAAGAGCTAGCGTCGACATATGATTGCATCAGCAGAAAGTGCCGCACCTTATCAAAACTAATTACACCTAAGTGACAGCAGGGGCGACAAAACACCAGAAACACAGGCAGGCTATAGACCCTACCCACGTGACGTCACAACTCCGCTCTCCTGAATGGTACCGCCCACTTGTCCGTCAAAACATAGTGTTAACCTGTTACGGCTACGTACATTTCTCCTATTTACGGCGTGTTTTTCTGCTCCTTAACATTAATAATCAAAATGGTGAAGGCGTGTGTGGCTGTTGGTTGCACTAACAGAGAAGATGGAAGGAGAGACTTGAAGTTTTACCGTATTCCTAGGGATCCAAAGAGAGCGAAATGGACGGCTGCAATTCGACATGAAAACTGGGCACCAAAAAATCACCACAGACTATGTAGTAGTCATTTTATATCCGGTAAGATGCATTTAAGATATACTTAGAGGGTTTTGGGCTGACAAATAACCACAATTAAGATCATTGCGAGGCTAATCGCCGACAACATACGACGTAGTACGACATAGTTTCAAATTCGAGATGTTTGTGACTTCCCTTTCTTCCACCATCGTTATTTTTTGAATAATATTTAGCTGGTACCAAGTGAAAGAAACTGGCCTCGTCTACGGGGCTGACAAATAACCACAATTAACATCATTGCGAGGCTAATCGCTGACAACATACGATGTAGTACGACATAGTTTCAAATTCAAGATGTTTGTGACTTCCCTTTCTTCCACCATCGTTATTTTTTGAATAATATTTAGCTGGTACCAAGTGAAAGAAACTGGCCTCGTCTACGGGGCTGACAAATAACCACAATTAAGATCATTGCTAGGCTAATCGCCGACAACATACACGTATGTATGTAGTGAGAGTGCTATCGCTAAACCATATAAACATTAAAAGCCTTAACTCCATTGACAAACGACATGAAATACATTAGACTTGACAGTGGATGTTAGCAATAACAAAAGATTTTGAATTGAAAATTTCCTAACTCACCTTTCCAAGCACAAGATAGATTCCTGCCGAATTTTCGTGGACGAGGACCTGTTTCACCCAACCAGCAACGAAGTATTTATAAGCCTCCAAGCTCTTGAAGTTTTTCATATTTTCGCGAGAATAGGCTGATTTAGTGTGGACAAGATAATTGTAAATATCTGCGTAGCAGATGTCAGGCAGACAGGGTGAAGACAGTGGGTCGAAAAACATCGATTTGGGCATCAAATATGGATCTGGCGACTGTATAGAACGAAGCTTTTCCTCATAACGCCTTTTATGCAACAGATCCAGTGAGTTTGCGGCATCAGAAAGCACCGGGTCTTCCATGAAATGCATTTTAAATTCTGCCATCAATTGAAAACAATGCTAATACAGAGTCAAAATGACGGACAAGTGGGCGGAACCATACAGCGAGCACGTGGTTTTGTAACGTAGGTGGGTAGGGTCTATAGACCCCAATCACCAACGTCACACAATCACGTGATCGCTGTATTGTGCCGCCATATTGTCCGTCATTGTGTGTCCGTATTGTCAATGATTGTAGTTTCTCAAGGTGGATTCACTTGCAAATTATGGAAGCCCCGATGCTTTCAGTCGCTGTAAACTAATTGGATGAGTTGCATGAAAGCCGTTATTTGGAAAAGCTTCGGTCGATCCAGTCGCCAGATCCATATTTGATGCCCAAACCGATGTTTCCTCCCGTCTGGTCCCGCCCCGTGCGTCAGAGCTCGTCCTGAGACCACAAAATTTCCAATCATACTCCAGTTTGTGTCACGATGAGGAGTCGGGTACCCAAAATCGGCACCGGCCTGAATATAAACCGACATTTGGTCAGCTGAGCGTCACCGTTGTCACGATTGTAAAATGAAACTTGATCAATAACGGGCCGGTGTGTGCCGAAAAATAGCTGCCCCGCGTGAAATGTCCCCCCTGACGGGAGCGCTTATTTATAACGCTTTATTGACGTGAGAACATCAAATATTTCATGGACGCATTACAGTAATGGATTTACGACTGTAAGATCAGTTTTAAATAATTAAATTACACAAAATATTAGTACTGTATTTTAGTAACAAATCGTGGACTGGGCCACATAACCATCTTTGAACAGAAATGTATTAGTCTACAGGTTTTCACGAACATATCCCAATGACAATCACACAGGTATGACCTTTATTTGTTCAAGCAGAGTAAAATAATACATATTCACGGTGCAAGAAAGTCGTTTCCGTGTGGGCGCTCCCGTCAGGGGGGACATTTGATGCAGGGCGGCTATTTTTCGGCACAACACCTGTTGTTGCGCTCACCTTCTTGCTGTGCGACCGTGGCGACGAGCTTCGTAGTCTCCGTCTGATGATGTCTGCGATCGTGTTGGCATCATATTGATGTTTTCGCTGCTGTGTAACGGCTGTCGACACGAACGCACCATGGACCGAGATAAACAAACCGTGCTGCTTTCGAGATTTGCCCTTTTAACAATGAGCACACAGCAACTACTAAAATGACCGTTTATCATCTCTGTTACTGCAACCAACCGCCACACATGCCTTCACCATTTTGATTAATCAATGTCAACAATTGTCAGGAAGGGTTTTGGGTTCGTTTACTAGGCGGTGATACCTTAGACAAGAAGAAAAACACGGAATGTACGTAGCGGTAATATGTAAACACGATGAGCTGACGGACAATATGGCGGCACCAGTCGGGGGGGCGGAGTTGTGACGTCACGTGATTGGGGTTTATAAGTGGACATGCAAGCACTGCCATATGCATATTGGCCCAAAACTGATAATGAAAAACCAAATGTCGATATTATACAATATCATTTTAAAAAAAAGCTTTTATCGGCTTATATACCTGGTGATATCGTACAACACTATTCCTTTAGGTTTTTGGCTTATCAGCATGCTGGTTTGCAAATTGCAGACTTATATATGTGTTTGTGTATAAAATTTACACACATCCCTAATTTGTTCATACATAAATAGGTTGTTTGCCAGTCATATTTACCAATACCATAATTTTTGTCAAGGCCCATTTCATGAGTTTGTTTTAAGATAAATTTGTTGATTTGAAATTCAAAAGCAATGTCTGATTTTTAATGGTATTTTTCTTACAATTTAAAATATATATTTGTTTTGTAACAACTATATTTTCAATAACAGAGGGGTGGTAACACTTTTTTTAGGTAAGCATATGGTATGCATTCTCTGCAGGAGTATAGAAAGTCTAGACCTGTCTGACCTCCAGTTAACTTGTGGGCAAGTGTGTCCACTTGATTTTGAGTGCTTAGTTTCAAACAGGGTTGATCTAAAATTAGTTGAACTGAATTATACCAATTTTGGATCATTGGACTTGGAAGCACAATTTTATGAAAAATGGAGAAAAAAAGTAGTTGTTTTTTTTCCGGAGGTTGGAACAGTGATCATTGCCTAGCGCTAATGTACAAAAGGTACTGTACTGTTGTTGTTTTAAAATGACACCGTCTTCAATATAAGGGGAGCTTTTTTGTGCAAAAAAAAAATAAATCGCCAAATGTTTCGTTGTGTGTCTCTATTTTTACAAATTCAGAGGAGAGGAGGACGATTCGCTCGCTATTAAGCCTCCACAGCAGGTTGCAAGGAAAGAAAAATCTCATCACAGAAAGGAGGAGAAAAGAAAAGACAAGCGACGCCGTCGTAGCCATTCTTCTGAAGGAGGTGCTGGACTTTATTCTATACATTGTTAGTGCAAAATGCATATCTGCATCTACAGTGGTATGAAAAAGTATCTGAACCTTTTGGAATTTCTCACATTTCTGTATAAAATCACCATCAAATGTGATCTGATCTTTGTCAAAATCACAAAGATGTAAAGGGTTGTCTGCTTTAACTAAAACCACCCAGACATTTATAGGTTTTCATATTTTAATGAGGATTGTATGCAAACAATGACAGAAGGGGGGAAATGAGTAGGTGAACCCTCTGCCTAAGGAGACTTAAAGAGCAATTGAAACCAATTTTTACCGAACAATTTAAGTCAGGTGTGTGCCCAATCACTGATGATTGGTTTAAAGCTGCCCTGACCACTATAAAACACACACCTGATAAGAATTGTCTTCATGAGAAGCAGTGTCTGATGTGCATCATGGCTCGGTCAAAAGAACTGTCTGAAGACCTGCGTTCAAGGATGGTTGATTTGTATAAAGTTAGTTTTGTATCCTTTCCCATCTCTAAAAGTCGGTATGTTCATCAATCGACAGTCAGAGTTGTCTACGAAGGGAAAAAGTTGGGCACTGTTGCTTCTCCGCCAAGGAATGGCCATCCACCAAAGATGATGCCAAGAGTTCAGCGCAGAATACTCAGAGAGGTAAAAAAAGAACCCTAGACTGTCTGCTAAAGACTTACAGAAATCACTGGCACAGTCCAATATCTCTGTGCACACATCAACTATTTGTAGAACAATGGCCAAGAATGGTGTTCATCGTAGGACTCCACGGAGGGAGCCACTGCTGTCTAAAAAAACATTGTTGCTCATTTAATGTTTGCAAAAAGACACTTAGACACTTCACAGAAGTTTTGGCAAAATATTTTGTGGACTGATGAACCCAAAGTTGAATTGTTTGGGAGTACTCACAACGTCATATGTGGAGGAAAAATGGAACAGCCCACCAACATCAACACCTCATCCCCACCGTGAAGCATGGCAGAGGGAGCATCACGATTTGGGGCTGTTTTGCTGCCTCAGGTCCTGGACAACTTGCAATCATTAATGGAAGAATGAATTTAAAACTTTATCAGGAAGTTTTGCAGGAAAATCATAGGCCGGCAGACAGACGGTTGAAGCTAGAAACAAGATGGATGCTGCAACAAGACAGTGATCCAAAACATAGGGGTAAATCAACTTCATGTTGGTTTTAGAAGACCAAAATACACGTTCTTGAGTGGCCAAGTCAAAGTCCTGACTTGAACCCAATTGAGATGCTGTGGCATGACCTAATGACAGCGATTCACGCCAGACATTCCAGGAATCTGACTGAACTATGACAGACTGATCTGCAGCTACAGGAAGCGTCTGGTTGAAGTTATTGCTGCCAAAGGGGGGGCAAAATATTAAATGTGACGGTTCACTTTCTTATTACCCCCCTTCTGTCATTGTTTGCACACTATCTTCATTAAAATATGAAAACCTATCAATAGCCACGTTTACATGCTGACTTTTATTCATACCGATTCAAATCATTCCGAATGGAAATTTCACATCAGCTGTTTACATGTCACTTCATCTATTCCGATCCAGCGTTTACATGTGACTGCCTTTATTCCGAAAGGACGTTTGACAACTGCCGTCTGACATGCGCAGATTAATCAAAACAAAGCGTCACGTTGCAAAACATGGAGATCGATCGTCAGATCAGCTGCTGTTTTAACTTTTCGAGTGGAAACAAAACTTCAGAATGATACGCCGTTCATTTAAAAAGTTGTGTGGGTGCGCTGTGCGTGTGCTTGGAAGCCATGTTGCAAGTGACGTTACTTACGTCACCGAGTGACGTCACCACGTCAGTACGGAGCATGCGCAGAAAGAACGCAACCAGACACCATTCCGCTTCCCTGTTTACATGATATAATTTTACTTCTAATCGGTTTGGGAAAAGGAATATTCCACCCCTGTGAATCGGAATGAAATTCCATTCGGTTTGGGCCTGTTCATTCCGAATGAGGTGTTTATATGGAACACATTTATTCGGTTTGAACAAATATTCCGATTGTAATTGTAATATTTGGCTCCATGTAAACGTGGCAAATGTTTGGGTGGTTTTAGTTAAAGCACACACTTTTTTCATCCGTGTGATTTTGACAAAGATCAGATCACATTTGATGGTGATTTTATGCAAAAATGTGAGAAATTCCGAAAGGTTCAGATACTTTTCCATATCACTGTATTGAAGCTGTATTCTCCATACAGCAGGGAAGCACGCCCGGGCAAAAGACAAAGAGAGGGAGCGTGATCGTAGGAAGCGTCAGTGGGAAGAAGATAAAGCCCGGCAAGACTGGGAGAGGCAAAAACGAAGGGAGCAGGCCAGAGCGCATTCACGCAGAGAGAGGTGAACACTAAAAGGAAAAGGTCACTGAAAACCTTCGTCCGAAAACGGCACAAGAATGCACTTTTGATTGTTGTCCCCAAGACATTTTTTACTCAAAAAAGTTAGAAATGAACAAACTAATCCTGCCCGAAGGAACGTATTCGAGCTAACATTTTGTAATCCGCACAAGGTATAAAGTGTTATAAGTCTTCACACGATTGTTTTCAACATTGGATTCCTCATATTTGGTTTTGCCGCATCACTACTTAGCAAAGACCTCCACCTGAGGTAAATACTATTGCCAAGGTGTACCCTTGGGAACAGCCCAGCATGTAGTGTGTCAGTATAATGTGTGTAGTGTTTAAATCTTTTGTGAAATTTTGATTTCCTTTGAGTTATTGATGCTGTTAGTGAAGTTTTACATTAAATAGTCACATTAAGTACAGTCGTGTCAATTATTTAACACATTCAGTGCTGATGTAGTAGTGATAATTATTCTGACAATAAAAAATCTGCATTGACAAAATTGGGCTTCTGGTTCTGGACAGACCTCGACTGGATTCTCCTGGGTTTTTTTTGGACCACAGGGACCGTCTGGAACAACAGGAGCGGCAGAGGGAACGTGATAGGAAACTGCGCGAACAGCAGAAAGAGCAAAGAGAGCTGAAGGACAGAGAGCGGAGGGCTGAAGAGCGACGCAAAGAAAGAGAGAGTCGACGAGATGGTTAGTAGTCCTCCATTGATGGCTTCTCAATTAGTCAACTATTTCAAACTGCAAATTAGAGTTGAGTGATTTATTAAAGTTTAATTTTAATACGGCTTTTCTCAGGCACACTCGTAGGAAAACCCTATTGAAATGCTAGCAAAAACTTAGCATTAGGCATGTGCCGGTTTGAGATTCTGACGCTATGATAACCTTAAGCCAATATATCACGGTATCACTATATTGCAATCACAGCTCGAAAATGTTACTTTGAGATATCTGGGTTTAAAGATTTTTTTTCCCATTGAACAGGAGTTTTATCTTTCAAAACATATTACCAAATTGGAAAATAAGTAATGATAAGTAAAAATAAATTTAAAAAACAAAATATTCTAAATAAAATTAAATGCAGTCCTTTAGGTGAGCCTAGACCCTCAGCCACAGCTCAACATTATTACAATCATAACAAAAAATATTGTCCATAAAAAGCACGTGTGTATGACACGTATCATATTTACATTATACTCACACTCTCTTTCTCAACATAGACAGTTGCTAGAAAGAAAATAACATGTTTTACCACCGCTGGACACACTAAACATACTAAAGTTCTCTCTTAGCTGGTGGGAAACTTTCATGACAGTTTTTACTAACCTTGAATTTTGTATAAATGTGAAATCATATTGGAGGTATTGCCTCCTCGGTAGCCACCCTCCGCAAACATGTTTTTCATGTCGGTTGGCCCACCTCCCTAATTCGCGGCTGTCTATAACTTTCTGTAGCCGAAGTATTCCCACACCAGCGATTTCGTTTTCTTCGATGGGGGAAAAGTTCAGGAGTTTCTCCTCCTCCTGCCATCATATAGCACAGCTGACTCACTGACACTGAGCAACAACTGGTGGGGGAGGCTTGAGCCTTGCAGCTGCAAGCGAGGGATTTCTCCATGCATTTTTGGGATATAAAAAAATAGCTAATACTGTAGGGACACTATGCCAGAAAATTTTTGTGGTTTTGAAACCTTGACATTTTCATACCACGGTATATGTTTAAATCGTTAATCGGCATTATCACTTATTCGGCTGTTCGTTTTTCTTTCTAATTTTGGGAAGCAAAATACGGAAAACAAGCCCAATTCCATTTTTTGCCTTTATGTGTTTTAACAAAAAAAAGAAAAAAAGAAAAATCCTCTCTCGTCTCCCGATTAAAAACTGGTAATTCAATAACGGAAAACGAGCATATTAATGTGTTTTTTTAGTTAGTTTTTTAGTTCAATTAGTTTATTGAACAGAAGTCGAAAAAAAAAAAAGAATTCGCCCAGTATTTGTTTTCCACCAAGTTCGCTTTTATATTGAGCCAGACGAAGTTCTTCTTCTGAATTAATATCATTCGGCTGCAGCAGGGTCTTGTCGAGCCCTGGTCCTAATAATTAGCGTGTTTACTCCACGTTATCGAACAATGGCTTTGGACAGCTATGCTGATTTAATGTTAAATATGAAAACAGATGGCTTGTCATCTAATGACATAGCTGCACACTTGTCTAGACAATTTGGCTCTACATGGTGGTTTTCGTTGAGAAATGTCCGATGGTGGATCTCACCAGAGGGCAAGACCCTGCTGCAGCAGCATAATATTAATTTATACGAAAGAAGAACATCGTCCTCCGGTTGACGGCTCATTTTAAAAACGAAATTGGTGGAAAACAAATATTGGGCATAGTTTGTTTTTCGACTTCGGTTAAATAAACTAATATTGGAAGAACGGATTAAGGCTCATTTTCCGTTAATGAATTATCACTCTTTAATCGGGAAATGAAAGCGATTCAGTTCTCGTTTTTTGTTAACACATTAAAAAAAAACGGAATTGGGCTCATTTTCCATTTATTTTCCAAAATTAGAAGGAAAAACGAATGGCCGAAAGGTACACGGACCTGAAAGAACATCCATCACATGAATACATTCTTCCTCACTTGTGATAAATTTGTTATATTATTAAAATTCAACATTTGCATTTTTAAAGTATTCACACAATATATCTTAATCACATTATTTCACATCTTATTTCATTTACAATATCTGCCATTGCTGGCTGCCAATTTGACACTTCAGGTATGCTTTAAGAAAAAGGGCGTGGATTCAAGTAGTCAACATTTTTAAGTATGCCCACAAGATACCTTTTGAAATGGATATTTGTCTTAGGTAGCAGTTAACTCAAGAAAATCCACTTTAGAGTGTTAACGGGGGCAATAACCGGAGTGTAGCACTGTTTTTATTCATTTTAATTTTGCTTTGATTAGTGCTGGAACGATTAATCGATTAACTTGAGTAATTCGATTATAAAAAAAGATTCAAATTAAATTTTGCTGCTTCGCGTATTCATTTAATTAAAGTGTCATTGTAATGGTTTGATTTAAAAGTGTTTGCATTTAGTTTTATCGATTTGGGTGAATACACTGCCCTCTAGTGGCAACAGTAAATATTACACAACTCATTTCAAATTGCCAATCAATGTATAAACAATTCATTTCACAACTTCATTGTACAACTGTATAATGACAATAAAGGGCTATTCTATTCTAATTTTGGAGCAACTCTGGTTCATCAATCACTATCAGAGGCATCCAATGAGTTAATGAGGTAGTGTTACATTCAGTCATCAACAAACCCCCAAACCTCTGTTCCCAGTGCCTTCACACCACAGAATGCTACCAGATGACTATGGTGAGAAATCAAAATCAAGTCACCGCAGCCGCAGTCCTGTCCATGTTCCTCGGGAGAGAACAGAACCCGGTGAACTCCGGAAAAATAGTGAGTTTGTGTCACAATCACAACATTGCCTTTAATGCTGTAAAGAGACACATTGTCATGGTAACTCGTGTTCTGCCCGCAGCTTCAAAAGAGGAGAGGCCGGAGGTCCAAGACCTACTCGCGGACCTCCAAGACATTAGTGACAGTGAAAGGAAAAGCAGCTCTGCTGAGACTTCACCTGGTAAGAGATTATCATTATGAGGACCAAAGTGAAGATCGCTTCTAAAGATGATAAGCAGGAATCATTTATTCTCATGTTCCTTCATGTAGCATCAAGATCTGCCTCTGAAGAGGAAGAGGAGGAAGAAGGGGAATCCAGCAGCAAGACTGATGGTGAAGAAGGAGAAGAGGAAGAAGAAGAAGAAGAAGAGGAGGGAGAGTCTGTCTCAGTCTCTGGCTCAGAGAGGTCTGAGCAGAGTGCAGGTAATAAACTGTTTCATATTGTTGTATTGTAGTACTTAAGATGTAATGTGTAGACTTAACATTAAAGCCTCTTATTTTGTAGAGGAAATGAGTGAGGAGGAACAGTCAGAGGAGGACTTTGAAGAGGAGCAGGAAAATGGAAATCACATACCTGCAGGTCAACCACTAATGTTATTTAAACATGTATTGATACATGTGTAGCTAGCCACCAAAAAATGTATTAATTTTTGTGTCCTCAATGTGTCTCCATTAAGTTCTTCAATTTAGATTTGTACGTCTGACTACGTTCATAATTTATTCGCGTCTCCTGGTCAGTAATTGAATAAATTAGATTTGAATAACAAACTGTTCTTATTTTGTACCAAACGAGTTTTTTTGTTTTTTTTTTTTTTTTTTGTTTTTTTTTTTAAATGCCTTCCTCGGACTCATTCTTGCAGGCACATCTGTGATCCAAATGTAAATGAGAAGGCAGACCGCTGAAAGTTTTTCAGCGTAGCAAGGGCCTCCTGTAATCAATTTCAGATTCACTATTTGGCCGCAGACGCTTTTACTTTCCGCATTTAGGAAAGCACTGGTGTGATACTTCGTTATAAAGTTAAGAGTACATTGAATACCAAACCAGTCTTAGAGCAATAGTTTTTCATACATGGTAGTCCTGAACAAATTATTGTTTTTGAATTGAATACCTTTACAATCAGGGAATTAAATTTGTACCACAGTGTTCGATGCCGTATTGCTCAGTCGCCCAAAAAATGACCCCCAAAAAAATGAAAAAACATCTTCATTTATGTACAATAAACATATACATCGTGCAAAGTTAAACAATTTTGGCAAAAATAATGCAGTGCCCTCCATAATTATTGGCACCCCTGAAAAAGATGTGTTTTTTAGCTTCTAATATTTTTTTTAATTCAATTAACATGGGACCTTAATGGGAAAAAAACAAAAATCCAACCTTCAATACAAGTGCATTCATTCAGTGGGGGGGAAAATCCCACATAAAAAAAAAAAAATATTTGACATCAAATAATGTGTGTCACAATTATTAGCACCCCTGGTGTTCATACTTTGTACAACCCCCTTTTGCAAAACAAAAATACACAGGGTCCCAGGCTTCAACTGGGACCGTGTGCTTTGGTCAGATGAGACCAAGATTGAGCTTTTTGGCAACAAACACTCTAAGTGGGGCTGGCGTGCCACGAAAGATGTGCATGCGGAAAAGCACCTCATACCCACTGTGAAGTATGGGGGTGGGTCAGTGATGCTGTGCGGCTTTTTCACTTCCAAAGGCCCTGGGAACCTTGTTAGGGTGCATGGCATCATAAATGCTTTGAAATACCAGGACATTTTAAATCAAAATCTGTTGCCCTCTGCCCGAAAGTTGAAGATGGGTCGTCACTGGGTCTTTCAGAAAGACAATGACCCTAAACATATGGCCAAATCTGCACAGAAATGGTTCACCGGACACAAAATCAAGCTCCTCCCATGGCCATCTCAGTCCCCAGACCTTGTTTTGTTGGCAAAAGGGGGTTGTACAAAGTATTAACACCAGGGGTGCTAATAATTGTGACACACATTATTTGATGTCAAATATTTTTTTCTTTATGTGCGATTTTTTTCCCCCACTGAATGAATGCACTTCTATTGAAGGTTGGATTTTTCTTTTTTTCCATTAAGGTCCCATATTATTTGAATTAAAAGAAAAATATTAGAAGCTAAAAAACACATCTTTTTCAGGGGTGCCAATAATTATGGAGGGCACTGTAGTATCAACTCTGTCTTGTTCTATTGAATCAATGTAATGATTTTATGTATTAATTAATGCCTGATTAGTAAATGTGACTAAATTGTTAATTTTGCACTCAAGGTTGTTTGTTAAGAAAATCTTAAATGGAGGGCTTCACTCGGTCAAAACTGATTAGATGTCTTTCACTGCCTATAGCAGCCAATGAGTTAATTGTAGGGCTACAGCTATCGATTATTTTAGTAGTCGATGAATCTATCAACTTGTTAGTTCGAGTAATGGAGTAATCGGATTAGGAACATTTAATGCGTTGCAGAATAAATTTTAGGAGATGTAAAATGCTTGCACTTTCAAAAGAGCATTAATTGCGAATACAAAGTAAAATTCCTGAGGGTTTCTTCAAACTATGCACTTTCATTAGAAATAAATTTAAATACCTCATCTTAGCCGCTAGCTTAAATGCTGTAAAATGTTAACTTTTTTAAATTTTTACAATGCTCTTAACAAATGGTTAAAACACATATTCCCACAAAAAAGGCAAAATATACCTATAAACTAAATTACAAATGCGTAAAAAAAACATTAGCTCAAACAAAAACGTAGCTTATGTTGGTTTTAACTGGGAGCAGCTGGATTTAGCCATGTTTAATGAGTTGTGTCATATTCACTGTTGCCACCAGAGGGCGTTGTATCCACCCAAATCAATAAAACTACATGCAAACGCTTTTAAAACAAAACATTACTGCACCACTCTAATTAAACGATTATTCGAAGCAGCAAAATTTGGTTCGAAGCTTTTTTCTAATCGAATTACTCGAGTTAATCTATTAATTGTTGCAGCACTAGTTAATTGAGTTTCCTTTAAATAGTGTGACCTTCGTCCCGAATAATTAGGGCTTCAACCTTCATCCAACAGTACCTGAATCCCGTTTCGACCACGACACAGAAGAAAGTGGTGAGGAGATGGAGGACGAAGAAGATGAAGAAGACGCAGGTGATGGTGACCCTACACCTCAGTCGCAGACTCATTCACGGTCCCCCACACCAGAAGGAAACTATGTCCCTGACTCTCCCCCAATTTCACCTGTGGAGCTGAAGAAGGAGCTCCCCAAATATTTGCCTGCTTTACAGGTTCATGTCAATGTGTCACACTTAACAAATTAGATTTTGGAGTAAACCAAAAAGAAAACTCTGCAGCTATTCATAACCTGAAAAATCATGTTGTTTTTAAGGGTTGTCGCAGTGTGGAGGAATTTCAATGTCTGAACCGAATTGAGGAGGGAACGTATGGTGTGGTGTACAGAGCCAAGGACAAGAAGACCGGTATGCGAGTCAGCGCTGTGTGGGCCATTTAGCTCATGGGTAAATGGATGAGTTCTATGCTCTCATTTTTGCAGATGAAATTGTAGCTTTGAAAAGGCTTAAGATGGAGAAGGAAAAGGAAGGCTTTCCTATTACATCTTTGAGAGAAATCAATACTATATTGAAAGCTCAACACCCCAACATTGTCACAGTGAGGGTGAGAGGATTTATTTTTCTTAAGAATCCGGTTGTTTGGTTTGTGCCTAATATTTGTCATCCCATGCAGGAAATAGTTGTTGGAAGCAACATGGACAAGATTTACATTGTGATGAACTACGTTGAACATGACTTGAAGAGTCTGATGGAAACCATGAAGCAGCCTTTCCTGCCAGGTGAAGGCATTATCATGATAATTATAAAGGATGCACGGTACTAGTTACATGCTAAAACGGAGCTTCCCCACCATCTTACAGGAGAAGTCAAAACTCTGATGATTCAGCTGCTTCGAGGAGTCCGGCATCTTCACGATAACTGGATTCTCCACCGGGACCTGAAAACGTCCAACCTGCTGCTCAGCCACAAGGGAATTCTTAAGGTGAGTTTTCTCCTACATATCCCACTCGGATTAAAGGACAAGAGCTAGTATAAATGAGCCTGTTGTGAAATTTGTTCAAAGAATCTAAACCACGAATTAGAACTAGGAGAAGAAGAAAATCATCGTGAAACACAGAAAATGACACTACTTGCAAGCGCAGTCGTTGTGTTACATACCTGATGACGGTCATGCCATGCGCGTAGAGCACATGAACAGTGATACACTTGAAACAGATAATTAGTAGCAAAAAAAATAGGCTCACACTCTTTATTTTTTTTGTAGTTGTGGAATATATCTTTGTCTTTCTCAAGTCTGAGACTCAGTTTTTTTCATTTCCTATAGCCCTTAAAGCCTGTTTATTCAGAAGGCATGCATACAACGGTAGGTAGCAAGTGCGTGACGTGTAGGCCGCACAATCAGAATCCTAGCATTTCCTTGGCAAAAATAGTAGTACTGGCATTTAAAAATGTCTGACAACGGCTATTTTGCCTACTTCCTGGAAATACTGGCTTTTATTGCTGTTTTTTCGCGACTATGACCCATCATATCTCCCCCCCACGTTGTTATACAAGATTTTTTCAAACACTGTGTTGCATTGATCAAATCCTTGTCTTGCGCTTTAAAGTTTAGCATCTGCACTCCTTTTAATACCATAAAAATTGAAAAAAATTAACTTCAGAGTGTTATTGGGGGTCTCAAACAGTTTATATGTCATAGAAAGCTCCAAAATCAACAGCTAGAGACCCATAAATGCCCAGAAATCAATAGGAAGTGACGTGGACCCCAACCTAAATTAACAAAAAAACGATCCGAAATTAACTGGGCGTGACCCAGGAATGCCGCAGAATCAACACGAGGTGGCTTGTATATTCGCCAAAATTAGTTGGAAGTGAACCAAAATCAACAGGAAGTGACCCATAAATGCCCCAAAATGAACAAGCGAGTCAAAATCAACAGGGGGTGATCCGTTAAGGCCCCGAAATAAACAGGAAGGGACCTATAAATAGCCCAAATGAATAGCAAATTACCCGCGGGAGTGCACTGACCAACAGAGCAGAAGCATCCCTGTGGCAATTGTGTTTCTATTTAACTGTTTTTATCAAAATGTTATTCATTTATACATCTATGATTCATCGAGGTTGAGCAAATGAGCACAGAGTAGTTTACATTCTAAAAATGGCACTTTTTGATAGTTTTAAACAATAGACATTATTGTCATGAAACTTGAAAAAGAACATTTTCTTTTCATTTCAATGAAATGAAACTTCATCTTTTACATCTGAGAAGGGTCTGTTCATGTCTCTGGCTCTACCTCTCGCCCTCTCAGCTGTTGGAGCTATGGCAGGTATCTGAAAAGTGGAAAAAATATTACCGTATTTTCCGCACTATAAGGCGCACCTAAAAGCCTTCAGTTTTCTCAAAAAAATGTGGGTCTTTTTTTTTTTTTACATGGGCAATAATACAAGATGTTATTGATTCAGCAGTGAGGGTCACTCTGTTCATGGTATGTCTGTAGGGCTCAAATCTTATCTAATTTGAATGAATCGATATGTTCATGATAAATGGCTATATATTTTCATTTTATTACCTTCTTGGAAGGAGTCAATGCCATTATTGATCAAATCCTCTTCCTCCGAGTCCATGTCCCCTCTTTCTGGGGACTCATCTTCAGACTCGGCATAATTTACGGCTTCTACTCCCTTCCTAAGGACTGGATGCTCTTCTACTGGTGTTCTACACATTTTTTGTAACCCTGCCTTGTCGTTGTGATGCCATTTTCTCAATGTAATTGTGAGGGAATATTGATTATTCCAGCAGAGGCATGATATGAAACATCACAGATGCAAGATGGCTGCCACTGACGTGGACTTGGACTGGATTTTTTCAGCCGCCTTGGGAAAACTCATTTAGTTCTGATGCGAAAGTGCTGATATCTGGTGTTGAATGAAAGAGCTACTATTCGTCCATAAACTGGCCAAAAAGACGTCTTTATGACGAGTACAACAGACGTTAGGGCCCACAGAAATCAAGTGGACGCCGGCATCCCCGATTGTACAGAGCGGAGTGTATAGGGTTAAAGGAATAAGGAATTTTTTTTTCAGTTTAATTCTTTGCTGTGATGCGAAATGATGAGAATTGTCTTGATTTGATATTTACGTTCCTGAAGGGAGAACATATTTGGACAAAAGGAATTTTCTACAATTATTTGATTTTTATTTTTAATTTTAGGTTGGTGACTTTGGTTTAGCCCGTGAATACGGATCCCCCTTGAAGCCCTACACTCCTGTAGTGGTAACCTTGTGGTACAGATCACCAGAACTACTGCTTGGAGCGAAGGTAAATTAATTAATATTTTTAAAAAAAAAAGAAAAAAAAGGACATGCGCATTGTTCTACAGTTCATAATACTGCACTTATAACTGAGCGGAGTATGTCATCACTGCTGATTGTTTTACCCCCCAAAATACATACAAAACCAACATCTGCAAATCACTTAGCTTATGGAAACCCTATTTTGACTTTTACACAAGATGATTTACACATGGAAAAGGTCCAGCGGTCGTCACAGCACATCCACTTTCACAAGCCAGACAGACCCAAGTAGAAACGTGCCAGGCAGACTGTCTGCATTATGTTTTTATGGACTGCCACTGTGTTTTTCTCCTTCCTGCAGGAGTACTCCACAGCTGTCGACATGTGGTCTGTGGGCTGCATATTTGGCGAGCTCCTCACCCAGAAACCTCTTTTTCCTGGAAAATCGGAAATTGACCAAATTAATAAAATATTCAAGGTAAATTTACAATCAACATTAACCCTTTATAGGACACCCCTTCAACTCATTGGCTGCCATTAAATAGCGCTTTTTCTATTTGATATTTAAAACTTTAGTTTTGGGTGGGTGGGTCCTTTGCTCTCCCACATCCTCCATTCATCCATCCATCCATCCATCCATTATTTACCGCTTAATCCGGGGTCGGGTCGTGGGGGCAACAGCTTTAGCAGGCAAGACCAGACTTCCCCCTCCCCAGCCACTTCAACCAGCTTTTCCGGTGTTCCCAAGCTAGCCGAGAGACCGAGTCTCTCCAGCGTGTCCTGGGTCATCCCTGGGGCCTCCCACCGTTGGGATATGCCCAGAACACCTCTCCATGGAGGCGTCCAGGAGGTATTTGAAACAGATGCCCCAGTCACCTTAGCTGGCTCTTTTCAACGCAGAGGAGTAGCGGCTCGACCCTAAGTCCCTCCCGGATGACTGAGCTCCTCCCCCTTTCTCTAAGGGAGAACCCGGACACCCTGCGGAGGAAACTCATTTTGTCCGCTTGTATCCAGGATCTTGTTGTTTCGGTCACAACCCACAGCTTGTGACCATAGTTGAGGGTTGGAGCGTAAATTGAGAGCTTCGGCTAAGCTCCTATTTCACCACAACGGACCGGTACAGAGTCCGCATAACTGCAGACGCTACACCGATCCGCCTGTCGATCTCCTGCTCTCTCCTACCCTCACTAGTGAACAAGACTCCAAGATACTTGAACTCCTCCATTTGGGACAGGATCTTATTCCTGACCGGGAGAGGGCATGCCACCCTATTCCGACTGAAGACCATGGTCTCGGATTTGGAGATGCTTGTCTTCATCCCAACTGCTTCACATCCGGCTGCGGACCGCTAAAGTGAGAGTTGGAGATCATGGCTTAATGAAGCCAATAGCACTACATCATCTGCAAAAAGCAGAGATGCAATGCTGAGACCACCAAACCGGACCCCCTCGACGCTTCGGCTGAGTCTATAAATTCTGTCCAAAAAAGTTATGAACAGAATCTGTGACAAAGGGCAACCTTGGCACAGTGCAACATCCACTGGGAAAAATCCGACTTAAAGCCGGTAATGCGGACCAAAGTCGTACAGGGACCGAATAGCCCTCACTAGGGGGCTCGGTACCCCGAACTCCCGAAGCACGACCCACAGGACTCCCCAAGGGACACGGTCGAACACCTTCTCCAAATCCACAAAACACATGTCGACCGGTTGGGCAAACTCTCATGCACCTTCAAGGACCCTGCAGAGGGTGTAGAGCTGGTCTTCTGTTCCACGGCCGGGACCAAAACCACACTGCTCCTCCTGAATCTGAGATTCGACTTCCCGACGGACTCTCCTCTCCAGCACCCCTGAATAGACTTTACCAGGGAGGCTGAGGAGTGTGACCCCTCTATAATTGGAACACACCCTCCAGTCCCCCTTCTTAAAAAGGGGGAACACCATTGTTCGTTCGCCCCTCCCTGTCAAAATGGATTGAACGTCTAGTGCCATCAATAGCATTGAAAAATGAGCATTCACAGCTAGTTTTACCAGATTAGATGAATTGCACGTCTATCATCCTCGATGGCAGCCAATGTGTTAAATACTAAACATGAAATATATATTTTTAAATCAACTTTAGAGTGTTATTGTGGGTTACAACCAGAGTGTATATGTTTTTTTTTCTTCATTTTATTGTAATTGACTTATCAACATTTAATGTATCATTTTATTCATTTATTCATTAAAAAGAATATAAAAATAATGCTTAATAATAAATGAAATATAACGACAAAGTTGTAATTGAGTCCTAGCCTCCACATACGTGGACATCATATTTTGGGTCATGTAGACAACACTTTTTTAATAATGTTATTGTTAAATATGATGACCACATATTAAGGGTGTAACGGTACATGTATTCGTATTGAACCGTTTCGGTACTTGGCATTCGGTTCGGAACGGGGGCGTACCGAACGAGTTTCTGACGTAATGTAACCCTTACTTTTCAAGGCTGTGAGTCGATCGGGTTACAGTTTCTTTGTGTAGATTATATTTAATCCATCTTCCCTGCTATATTGAGGACTAACACGGTAGGACAGTAAGAAACGTCAACAGCGCAACAATGTGGCCGCCGCGAGAACGTAGTGAAACGCGGCCGTTAAAGTTAATCAGCGAATGCACACCAGTCGCAGTGCGGCCGCGTGTTGCATCCCAGAAGCGGCTCGACGCGATGCACGCAAAAACAACGGCAGAGTTTATTATATGACGTGAGACCCGGCCCTCCTGCGTCAATACTACTAGCTAGCAGACCGGGCAGACCGGAAGTCACTCGTGTAAAAATACGGTGGATCCGGTCGATTTTCACACTAATATGCAATCGTAACTTACTTTTTGAGTCCATCAAAAAGAGTGGTAGAGTGGTAGATCGGGGCACAGTTGACTTGCCTTTGTTGATTTACAGTCTTCTCTGCCATAATAATAACCAACATGGCCCCATATTCAATACAAAACCCTCCTACCACAACAAAACAAGTGGGAACTAATATTCACATAGGAACTAAAGTTATACAACATAAAATGTACAATATAAATGAATACTATATCACATTTGTAAAATACAAACACATATTAAAATAAATAATAGCCAATTTAAATAAAATAAATTGAAATGAGCTAAAACACCTGTAATTAAATAATAAGAATAATATACAGATCCTGCTTACACAATTAAATTTATTTCTGTGTGGTGCTTTAACTTCACAAAATCCACCAATAAAGCTTTTGAAAACCGTTCATAAGAAAAAAAAAATAATTGAGGCATTTCATTTGTAAAATACATGTTAAAATCTTTGTCATTGGGATTGCTTTTCTCTTTAGCAGAGCACTTCTTTTTTCTTCTTGCTTTCAGAAAGAAAGCTGGCCAATACGCGGGGTCTGAAAGGCAAATTGTTGTTGGATTATTATCTTTAAATACCCGCTTTTTGAGCAGAATTCTAGCTTTGTATAGGCTACTGTTCCTATTGTTGAAAACACAAAAGTGTGTAATAAACAACTAGCACATTTATATTTTGCATTTTGTTTTCTTACTGTACCCAAAATGAACCGAACCGTGACCTCAAAACCGAGGTACGTACCGAACCGAGATTTTTGTGTACTGTTACACCCCTACCACATATGTAGAAGTCTGGTTTTTATGGCGTTGAGTTTTTTTATTTTTATTATTATTTTTTAAATTACCCAAAATAGACATTTGCACTATAAAGGGTTAATCAAGGTAAATCTTGTGACCATGTGCCACCGTAGGTGAGTTCTCAGTGCAGCTCTGCAATGTACCACAGTGTGGAGCTGCTAGATTTCAGTGGCCCCAGGGAAGAAACCAAGAAGGCCACCCTAGTTGAGTGAATGACTTTGGTCTAACTTGGGCCCCTCAAATGATCTTGCACCCATTACCTGTGAGGAGGCTTTTGTACAAGTCCGTATGAAGGGATATATCCATCTGCCCTTCCAATAAGTACACCGTATGTTGTTTCTATGGTCTTTAGGATCTGGGGACACCCAGCGAGAAAATCTGGCCAGGCTACAACGAGCTACCCGCTGTAAAGAAGATGTCTTTTACAGAGTATCACTACAATAACCTGCGAAAGCGTTTTGGTGCACTACTCTCAGACCAGGGCTTCGACTTAATGAACAAGTGAGTTTATTAAAACCTTTTTGTATTCTTACAGTCTGACTCACTGTGGAACCTTTTAGGTTTGGACGTCTATTCTGCTCAAACATCATGAAAAAGATCGTATTCTTGTGGTAGTTTTAAAATCATGACATGAAGTTAAACCTTCACTGTCAATGTTTTAGTTGGTGCCGACAGAACGCTGAACTCAGATGTGATTGACGGGCAAATATCAAACAGACACATCAGTTATAATCAGCAGGATTTGACAGTGGAAAAAAAAGATCACTCACGTTAATCTATTCTTGCGTTGCTTGTTCCTCCTGTGGCTCCAGAGCTTTTTATTCGCTCCGTGCTTTTCTGGCCGCATCACTTAAAACATGACAACAGTAGCGGAGCGCTGATTCATCGGCATGCCTCGGCTCCATCTTCATGTTCTGTTTCGCAGATGCACTCTCCATGGTGACGCTCCATGCTACCAGAAAATGTTTGCGCAAACATACATTTGATAAGGGACCTTTTGGCCTTAAGCGCAATACATCTGGAGAAGTCTGTGTTTTTGAGCAGCTGCAAGGAAGAGAGACATTCCCAGATATTTACACCCACCTGCAGAGTCGCTGCATGCACATTTAAAAGACAAGAACATTGTGCAAACTGAGGATCATAGTTCACTGGAAATATTTGGCAACCTTCCAGTCATAAAGCAACAGCCAGGACAGTGAATATTCAAACCACGTGAGGTTAGAGGGTAAAAAAAAGGCTCATGTTTGAAAAGCTTCAGAAAGGGCCGCTTTATAAATGTTGAAAGGTATATGTTGGCGACTAGTGGTGTTTGCACTATCACTCATTGCTGCCTGCAAACCTTTTAAGTCTTTGATATGCAGTTGAGGTCATTCTCAAGTTAGCATTCACCTGTTAACAGGACCTTCACACTGAAATTTTCCCATCCTAATATAAAGAGCCTCCAGAGCAGCATTTCTGCCACTATTTACACTCCAGTAGGGAGTAAGGAATTGTGTGCATGTTCTGAGACCTTGTCCACATTTACTTATTGGCTGATGTCCAATATAGATGGAGATAACTGTGATCCTTCACTGAGCGATGTCTGCTAAGAGCTTGTTGACCTTAGTTCGTGTTTTTTTCTTCAAACTACAAAGAGTACTGGTCTGAAAATAAAAGGGAAATAATCTGAGCCTCCTGGTCGGGCCAGCATCTCCTCATGAATTGACAGTAGGGCTGGGCGAGCTGATTATTACTCTATTGTAAGTAATGGTAGTGGTACGCCTGCGAGTGTTTGTATATTTCTTGTCTATAAATGTTCCAGAGGAGGTTATGTGTTTAAGTATTAATAATTTTGTACTTGATTAAACAAGGGAAATCGATACGAAATTTCGTAAGCTTCTGAATGAGGTCTTTCGTTGAATATTACCATTAAGATAGCAGGTGCTTGAAAAACAACATATACAGTATTTTGTACACGAGGGCTGCAACTGTTGAATATTCTTTCAATTAATCGAGTAATAAGATAAAACATTTTTTAGGTAAAGAGCAATTATGAATATACATGAGAAAAAAGACATTTCACCTAATATTGCACCATTTTTTGCCAATCAATGTCTTTATTTTAAATGTACATTGTTGAAAACTGCGAACAATTGCATCTCAGATGTGACTAGAAAAAAAAACAATAAATTCACTTTCACTCAAAAAACTTTAAAAAAAAAAAAAAAAAAAAAAAAAGTGTTTTCTTACCGAAAAATGTCATTGCACTTGATAACACACGTCACTTAAAAGTTTTTCCCACGTGTTTCAATTGAATTTCCATTTGTGTCAAGCTATTTTTAAGTTCTAGTTATTTTTAAGTTAGTCTAAATTGTAAGTCCTGATAGGATTTTGAGTTTTTGCAGTGTTCAAAATATATGCCTATATGATACCTGCTCTATTGGAGCACTTTAGGAACCGGTGCTACTTGGTATTTCTTCCATCAATGACTACTAAGCTAAATTGACAGTTAGCTTTATTATGTTTTTATTTTGCACCCTCATCACTCTACAGCGCTGTGTTTTTACAGATTAAATAAAGTCTATATGAAAGACACGTTAGCCACGCAACGTCAGTAGTCATAATTAATAGAAACCTAGTCTTTCGCAGGGCTGACGTTATGCTAGCAAGGTACAATAACGTTAATCCTATTAGCACTACATTAACTTAATTTTATCTTGTCCCAAGTATCATTCCTCCACTTTTGGAGTAAATGGGGTGTCTTCGGTGGAGCTGAAGACGGGCTGTCTTACAGTGAATACATGAAACGGTGCCTTGGTGTCCAGCCTGAAATGCTCCCTCACTTTTGACATTATCTGCTTTTTCTTGGTGCCTTTCTCGTCACTTTCGTCGGCTTCTTCGTTGTTGCCACTATATTCATGCATGTTTAAAATCAAATATATCCGCCGCCTCTGTCTTCTTCCTGTATACGCATGACGCCAGCGCGTTGTGCCACATTAAAAGTAGTCCAGGCAAAACGTCATGCTTAGAGCTGGCAAAATTATAAACGGTTCCTCGAGGTGGAAAAAAATTCCTCGGTCAATTTTTAAAATCCAGTTACTCGAATTATTCGAGTAATCGTTTCAGCTCTATTGTATACTAATGAACAGAATGTATACTTTCGTAATTTGTATTTAGTGTTACAGTTTAGCTCTGAACTGTAAAAAATAGCTTGAAAACCATCAACAACAACATTGTTATTGGTCTTCCAGATTCCTCACCTACTGTCCCAGTAAGAGGATAGTCTCTGACGAGGCGCTTAAACACGAGTACTTCCGCGAGACGCCGCTGCCCATCGAACCGTCCATGTTCCCCACATGGCCTTCAAAGAGCGAGCAGCAGAGGGTAAAGCGGGGCACCAGCCCTCGGCCACCCGAGGGAGGCCTGGGCTACAGTCAACTGGTAAGGCCATTAAGCTCCGCTTTCTCCATTACATAAAGCCAGCAGGCTTCCCGAACGTTGCCTGCCTGTGTTAAATAGATTAAAAGCCGACAAGCCTCTGCTTTGTGTCTGCCTAGTTCCTCCTCGTGTTTTCCATGATGCTCGCCCTGACGCTGCTAATGTTTTCAGCAGTGGTACTACCCACAAGGAAGTTGAATTTTAATATAACGGAATTGCACCTTTTGAAATAACAGCTTTAAAATAATGTCTAAGAATGTATAATTGTTGTGGGATTGATCAATTTCTGCTCTTTTTGGTCCATTGGATGTCCAGTACAACATCTAACGTCGACCATAATTCATTGCAAAAAGCTGGTTGACCTCCAATTTGTTCATATTGCAAAACAATTCACACAGAAAATCTATTTTTGGGAAGTGCATAGGGTCACTTCATTTTCATTGCAGGCCGCATCTTTATGGTTTCCCTGAATTGGGCCTACTATTCCCCAAAGTGCCACATTGGTTATAGGTTTTCATTCCAATCGCTAAAATCGCTAAAGAGGAGGGACACCTTTTAACCAATATGGCGTTTTACGAGTGTACCGTAATCGGTTAATTGCGGTCAGGTCCTGCTTGTTTCAACAAATACCTCAATGATTAAAGTGTCTGATAAATCAATTGCAGTGTTGTTTTTGGCAGCCATTTTATTTTCGTCTTTGTCTTTTTTTGGATAAAATATCATTTCAAAATGTCTTCGTCAAGTTTTAGTCGACAATTCTCTAAATGTTTTTGTCTTTAAACCTCAGAAGTTTTAGTCCGTGAATAAAAAGATAAAAAGGTTTCCAACAATTTCGAATGAACATGACAGACGAGCACATAACTGTAGTCTACAAAGACATTTCCGTTTTCATGATGATAATGTACAGTCAGCAGGAAAACAATTAAACTCACTTAGACACCGCGAACTGTATGTAAAATGTTTTCCAAGAGTTTAAGACTAGTCACCGTGCTAAATGGTAATGCTGACGCGAACGCTATGCTAATGCTACAAGTTAGTTTAATGTGTGATGACCACTCGGCACAGACCTTTCAAGACTAAAGCAACATGGCATATCTAGCTAAGATAAGAAAGCAAAACTTACCAAGCAGCACCTGACACGCGTTTCACAAAAGGAGCCTGGAATGAGCACAGGCTTACTCACCCGGTGAGTAAGGGTGTGTGTGGGTTATGCAGCACGTCATATGATTGACATGACCAAACACTGCTAAATGTGTGCTAACTACACATATAATAAGAAAATACAGTGATCCCTCGCTACTTCGCACTTCAAACTTCACGCCCTTAGTCTGTCGCGGATTTATTTTCTATTTAAAAGAAATAAATACAGATGAGCTGTCTCGACACGTTCACGCAGACTCCCTCTCGCTCCCTCCTTCTTTGTTCGTCAGGCAGGCAGGCAGGGCACGTGCACTGGAGTTGTTTATTAAAGCTAACGATTATTGACATGTGTGTGATCTTGCCAGAGTCAAGAACTTCTGAAGCGTCGCATGTGTCAATCCTCTTTTACCTTGTTAAACAGTTGCTGTGGCAACTCGTTGTGTGTGAGTGAGCAGTTCCAATCGGATTTGAGTAGACTCAATCAATGAAACATTTAATAAAGCCTATTAGATTTCTACTACTACTTTATTGTTGTTTGAAAATAATTCAATGGGACAGTAACATGTTTAAAACGTATTATAATTGTTACATTTAAAGTGCTTAAAAATTGTTAAAACATTTTTTTTTTAAAAAAGGGTGATTCAAAAAGAATGTGCCAAAATCATCATCCCTTTATTCATTTTAAAAACATTGAAATAGACTGAATTATTATTGAATAATTAATTAATTATTTGATAAGAATTAAAATAAAAATTAAGTCTTTTTAACAATTAAGTAATTTGAACAAATTTAAAGTCATATCGGCTTGATGTTGTCCGTGCCGCTGTGGTTGGTCAAATTAGGCACCTGTAAAGCATGAAATAAAAACTTGAAGTTATATACAATACTTTTATCCAGCTAGTTATTTTTTATTTTTTTTTTTTAGTTTTTTTAAATAAACCGCAATGGTTTTGGCACATTCTTTTCGAATCACCCTGTATATAGACATATTTTTTTTAAATTATGCTTTTGGGAAAAAAGTGAAAAAAAATGTCTTATATGTATCTCTTCCCAATGCTAAATCTGAATAAATATATTGAACACACAAAAAAAGGTGAGGGGGTGCGCTACTTCGCAGTTTTTCGCTTATCGCAGCAGGTTCTGGTCCCCAGTAACCTCGAAAAACGATCACTGTATCTCACACTGAATTTATGACGGAAACTATGGTGAATTTTCAGCTTGTTCTCGTGTAGTGAAACAACTGGCATCTCGTTATGTTTTAGTCTCCCGAAACACGTTTTCAGTGCGAAATATTTTTGTTATGGTCATCGTTGAAGAAAACAACACTGATCAGTTGGAACAACACTGTTTTGACTTTTTTTTTTTTTTTAAACACATTTTTGAAGTTACGTTTCTTTTTCAAGTTAAAAAAAAAAAACTGTTTACTAGAGTGGCCCTTGAGTTTCCCCACCCTTGCCATATATTGTCACTTCATAGTTTACACAATGGCCACCTCATTTGATTGATTTTGTACGTTTTAGTATAATATGTGTCACAAAAATTCCAGGACTGCTGTGACACATTTAAACTTTCCCTTTAAAAATGGGCCGTACGATCAACCAGGATGCGTACAGAGAACCTGTGGTATTTTGTGTGTGTGTGTGTGTTTTATGTGTACTTTAACAGCAGTAGTGGCCTATGACAGCTTGACGCCTCGTTTTTTAATGGAATTTTTCACTAATCCACCACTGTGCCAAACCGTGGCTTGTTATGAAATGAGTGAGATCATTACCACCAAAATAGTGCTTGTATTTCAAATTTCCTTTTGCAAGTCAAAGCAAAAAAATGTAGGGATATCCCGATCACATATTTCTGCATGTGAGTCAAAGTCCGTGTAACCCGATTTTGAGAATGTAAATATAAAAACAGTGTAACATGTACTGGATATGTTTATAAGTTTTTGCTTGTAGCTCTTAACTCATTCGCTGTCCTTGAAAGTTCTACACATCAAATCCTTTCTAACTGGGAAGGCTCGCATTGGGAGATCATGTTTTACTGCCATTGATGGCAATAAACGTCCAATCCATTTTAACTGGACGGAGTGGCAGCGATCATTGGATTATGTTTTATCACCGTCAATGGCAGCCAAAGAGTTAATAATTAAAAATGAATACATTTTAAAAACAATCTTTTACATCCGATTCCGATCCTAAGAAAATGGGCCCAATCTACGACCACAATTTCCTCCCGATTAGTCAGCTATTTTTACGATTAGTCGACTAATAACTTTTTTTTTTTTTTTTTTTAACTAATTTAATAATGAATTTTTTGTTGAAGCTTATTAATTCACAAAAACATTTTAGAATACCTAAATTCTTTATTAATGTATGAATAACATAAATATCAATAATAAATCACAAACAATAAGGTCAAATGCTGCTGGCATTAAAGTGCCTGTGACACGAAAAAGCATGTTTATTTCATAATACACGCGGAATTTTATGACCCTGAATGATATGGACCGCTTGGATGTGTGTGGAAGCGATCGCTGTTTTTATTTAGTTTTTTGAATCTCGCGCCATGAAAATGAGTGACTTCCGGCTTCGGTCTTGCATTGAGGAGGAGGGCGCTGTGACGTGTACGGTAGAAGACGTCCTCTTCACGCTACAGTGTACTGTTGTGTATGAGGACGAAGGATTCAGCTGATTTTGCGGATTAATACGTTTATTTTTCGCATCACGCCAGCCAAACGGCTGCAGAAAAATCATTCTGTATGAGGGAGAGGCGTATGCGCCTTTTTGGAGTTTCAAAAGGTTCCCATTCACCGTGGATATTTACTGTGGGACCATTGGACTTACGAGGAAATGAGTAAACATCTTGTTTTGTATTATGTCAAATACGAATACAGCGATTACAAAGTAAACACTACAGACTTCCTTTAAATAAAGGACTACTTACGTTTGATCATTGATAGGCATGTAAAAAGCTCTCCTAATGCTCATTAGCAGCAGCACGTTAGCTGCACAACAACTCCAGCCACCCTCCTCCGGGAACGAACTGTAAATTGCTCTCCGTCGGGCGGTTTGCCGATCCGCGAAGACAATCGACAACCGGGTCGTCATGTCAAATAATCCAGGCTAGTTATGTGTGATTTTCCGCTTCGAAGACTTTGAAACATCACTCGGTCCGGGTTAGCATGTCGGCTAGCTGTCACGCCTTCTGGTTTGTTTACATTCTCCGAAGCCGGGGAAGGGAAATGGCATATGTCCGATTTAGGTGTCATAAAATATCGTTTGGGAGGTGCGACAGTAAAGGTGAAGTCGACAGTTTTGACCATTATGGAGTAATTTTGCCATGTCGTCCTGAATAAATGCATTTTTATTATTTCATATTCCATTCAGCACAAGACTGTTATTTGTCATGACCATGCCATTTATTTAGCAATTGGGGAAAATACTTGGATAAAAAGAATATCCTGTAAAAATATTGAAGTAAAGAGACAGAAACACTGACATTTTGCCGCTCTCTTCGTCGCGTTTTCCTCATTGTGAATAGTTCCCCCTTGACGGGCTGACTGGTCCTTCTCAAGCCATTTATATAGCTATTGGGGAAAAATACTTGGATAAAAAGAATATCCTGTAAAAATATTGGAGTAGAGAGACTGAAACAATGACATTTTGCGGCTCTCTTCGTCGCGTTTTCCTCGTTCTGAATAATTCCCCCTGAATGGGCTGAATAGTAAAACCGATGAGCCCAGTCTACCGCTGACGTCATCCACCTGTTGGGGACGCTAAAGCCCTATAATGGTAGGCGTGGCTAACCGGCAGATTAAAATACTAATTTCTCGTCATCTGTGCTTTGCTAAATTGTTGTATATAGTCGAATCGTCTCAAAATATGATTCTAATTCACATAATAATGCCATTTAAGACTTTTTTTCTCGTGTCATATGCTCTTTAACTAGTGCAAAAAAAAAAAAGTAAAAAGAAACATTGTGACTTCACCTTTTTAACAGGAGTCAAAACAATTTTTACTCTTTTTGTGGTATGTCTATATTGTTATAAATGTTAAAATGAATTGCAATGGGCCTCATGTCCCAGACAATCATTTTCAGAATACTTTGTGTGAGTTGAGATGCTCTTTCTGGTGTGCATTCGGCAATTTTTTGGGAGGGGGAAAACTGTTCAACTTTTGTTTGTTTTAACCTGAAAATAGATAAAGCAGAGGGCACACTAAAATATTACCACAATTATTTTGAATGAAAGTCACACATAGTCATAGTAATGAAAATTGAATATATAATATTAATTTTATAGTATACTACTATATGTATATACACAATCACACTTTATAATATAAAGTAACTAACATTAGTGCAGTCATGGATTACAGTAAACAGGCCAGTGCTGTTTCTCCATATATATTTTTATTATATTATGTATTTACAGGATTTTTTTTTCCCCAAGAGGGAGCTTCCATGATCCTAATAAATTTAATAATAATTAAATATTATATAATCATATATATGTATATGTTATTTATTATTTTCTTAAATAAAAATGCACGTTGATAACGACGCACATAAAGGCAACTTCAATTTTTGAAAAAATCGTTAGAAAGTTGTATGGACCTACAATCTGCTAGCTTGTTGTTTCTTGTTGTCTTCCAAAATTACACGTGGGTGATGGAGCTTCAAGTGTTCGTTCTTAGCCGATGTGCTACCGTGGCCATGTGACGGCGCTTCAAATGTTCGTTCTTAGCCGACGTGCTACTTTGGTATGCGAGCTTAGCAAAGAGTACACACAGTGGCATCCTCCATATTTTCCTTGAAATAATTCCTGGCTCTGGCTTTTCTGGTCCTCTTTTTTGGCTTTATGCCGCTTTCACCGTGTTACCAATTCTGCCCTTCTTGGTAATTGGCGGTGTTCAACTCCTCGCCGTAGTGAGGAGTGAACCGGCGATTCACTTGGCTCGTTGTCGTCGGTTGTTGTCGGTTCGTCCGATTTCCCCCTCAGGAAGGCGGCGGCGTGCGTAAAAACAAGAGGTGTCGGATGGCTTTTTATGGATACTTTTATTGACCAAAACAAAAACGTGGGGGATGCACCCATTTAACTCCTCGCTATCCGTGCACTTTCCCAACTCTCAACTAACTCACTCCCTCTCTCTCGCTCGCCCACTTTCTTCCTCTCCGCTCAATCAGACATTGCCAGTCACATTGAGAATAACAGCGGCCGCCTTGGGGGTGCCGGTAACAACCGCTTGCATCGCGAGCGCACGCCATTCTAAACTTTATCAGCACGTAATTTATTTTTAACCCGTCATTACCCGTCGACGGTATGTTTTGCCCGTCGACGCATTTACGCCATCGATGACGTCGACTAGTCGGGACAGCTCTAACGACCACCTGATTATATTGGGGTCATTCCTGAAAAATGGCACGTTGGTTGTTGTATCACTCATACCTCTGGCGAGGCTTGATTATGACGTACATCTTTTGCGATGCTAGTTCTGAAATTTTTCTGACACACTTCATGTAGCGCTGGTTTAAGTGATCAAAAATTGCACTTTTACTACAAATTTTCAGTGTTAAGGTGAGCTCTTTGTCATGGGTGTTTTTTTCCCCCTTATGCGTGACCCGCTGCCATGTTTTATTCCTCTCTGCAGGGGGATGATGACCTAAAAGACACCGGCTTTCACCTGACCACAAGTAATCAGGGAGCATCTGCAGTCGGCCCCGGATTCAGCCTCAAATTCTGAGTGAGCCTACCGGCTGAGAAAGAACATTGCACACACGGACTGCTGCCACTGGACTCAACTACAAAGCAGATCGATATGCGATCGGCGCAAACGGTTGACAAGGACTGTCTCACAGCAAGAATGGTGGCTATGACGTGTTCTAAAATTTGTGACTCTCCACCGCTTTTTACCATATCTAATTTGGTAATTTTAAAACTTGGTTTAGTTTATTGTTTTCACTTTTTTTTTTAACTTCAGGATAGGTCCCATTCATGAACTTGACAGAGCTGATGTTTCATTATTTGGCCTGTTCACTCAAGTGATAAATGGCTATTGTTTTTTCCAGAAATAAAAAAAATATAAAAGTTTCTTGGTAATTAGTCTGCTTCGCAAACACAGCAGCATTTTGCTGGAGCTGGGCATCTCGCATCTTTTCTGTCCAAGATGATGTCATTCCACATGTCGCCACGCAGTCTTATTCTGTGCCTTTTCTAATTAAATGGCTCCTCAATGTTGGAATTGATTAAATCAACTCTTTGATTCACGGCCTACAAAAAAAAAAGCGGCACGTCAGCTCTGTCCAAGATATGACGCTTAAACAAAACAGAGGGTTGGGTTTGATCGATCTCCCACCAGTGAAGCGCTTGTGTCCAATGTTCCACGTGGTGCGTTGAAGAAGAACAGCTGGTGGATCATGTGACTGACGGTGTTTGGCACGACACCATCTGAGGAAAGCAAGTGAGGCGTGTGAGGTCTTCCACATGTGCTTGCAGGTCCAAATATTGTACATCCAAAGGCCAGAGAAAACACTCCATGTTCTTCCTTAAAAGGAGTACTTTTGGCTGAGTTTCACACTGTCGCACGGCTCTCCTTGTCTACTATTACCACGAAAAAAAGCACTGTCAGACCTATAGGTTTTTATTAAGTGGGTGAGGATGAGCCCTAATGTGAGTTCAAATACAAGACCTGTATTAATATTACAAAATTAACTAGGCCTGCAAACAGGACTGAACAGGCTATTGCTGTTTAGCGCAACTCAGACGACACGCAGGTGAGGGTGATGGCAGATCGTCCCCGATTTATTATCTCATGAGAACCCAACGTGCTCAAAACTTTTTTTTCCCTAGGATTAGAAATACATTCATACACCTAAGAGGAAAAATCCCTATTGAAGAGGGTTCTACAAAAAGGAGGCGCTACTGAGCTGTGCAGCCATGCCCTTATTCAAAACCAAAATGAAACTTCTAAATAGGCCAATTCGACCAAGTGTGCCAAATTTCGTGACTATAAGTAAGCCTGTCGCAATATGCAATAATTCCATTTATCACGCGATAAATAAAAATGAAGGCGGTAATTTTTCCGCTGCGATTTATCGCCTCACGTGCGTGCGCGCGTGCGGCAAACGTGCTGTTAAAAGTTTGGATTCCTCGATACCAACTGCGCAAAATGCATCTTCGTTCCAGGTCCGGCAAAAACTAGCGTCGGAGCCAATCGTTCCCATTATATCCTATTGTTCAAAGTATACCAGCCGCGTCAGTGCTCCGGAGTGACTGTGGACCATCTACGGCGTGCCGGTGTTGTTGACGTGTGAGCGCTCCCGTCAGGAGTGACATTTCACGCGGGGCGGCTGTTTTTTGGCACAACGCCGGATATTTACAACGAAGTCCACCAAAACATTGTTACCGACTTGGCTGCTACGAACAACCTCGCTTTGACAACAAACAGCTGAATGAAATTAAGAGCGCTGTGCTTCAAACTCGTCCTGTTTATGAAAGTCAATTGTCATATGCTGGTGTTGTGTAGTAATGAGCAGACGTGACTTCAGCGGCGCTTGCTAACTTTTTAAATGCGCCCACACACTAGATATCATGAAATGGCAAACTAGATGTGCTACGTCCCATGCCATTGGCTACGTGAGCCCAGAGTGATTATGGGACACTTAGTCCATATACTACATCGATGAATTCTAAACTGTCATGACTGAATGGAAGTTAAGAAGGCCAAATCAATCCATACCAGTGACTATAAATAATGTTGCAAATATTGTTAATTCAGTAAAAGACACAGATGGATTCGGACTACAAATAGGATGTCTTGCTCATTTAGTAAATCTAGCTGCTAAGAGAGCTGTAGCAGTCAACGGGGTGCCTGGCCTCACTTTACAAACAGTAAAGATTGTTCTCCGCACTTTTATACAATTTTTTTCAGATCAGAAAGAAGTAAGCACATAAATATTATGCACTGAAATGCATGTTTATATGATGGCAATTTCAATTTTTGCTCGTTAGCAAAAAAAACCCCCCCCAAAAATTTTTTTTTAAAATTTTTTACAGAGCATTAAATGTATTGAATCGGATCAAAAATCGTGTCTCCGGTATCAAAAATCGTACCGAACCGTGACTTAACTGTATCGTTGCATCCTTATGGAACACCACTGCAGAAGCTATGACGGGAAAAGTTTTCATTTGCCTAAAAGTTAAGTGCAATTTTTTTTTTTAAAACACATTTTGTTTATTCTGTGTTTCTGTGCGGTATCAATATTGTTGTTGTTTTTTTACTTAAGAGGCATGGTCTATTGTTTTTAGTTGTGATTTCTTAAAAAGTATTTTTGGATTTAAGAGTAAATATTTATCGCGTTTAAATGGGTGTACTTGATCCATTAATATATACTGTATTCTGTTATTGTAAATTGGTTTAAAAAAAAAATTGGGGGGGGGGGGGGCGCAATAATATCGCGTATCGCAATAATTTATGAGAATAATTATCGCACACTAAAATTTGTTATCGCGACAGGCCTAACTATAAGCTGCCTAAGTCCCTGAATAAATGTACTTCCTTTTAATGGTGAACAAAGAGTAGTCACGGCAACAGACATGTGGACATGGGCCTTAAAATGTAGTATTGCAAAAGGTCTTGTAACTACAATGAACAACTTGAAAAGAATGTATGTGACATGTATAAGTAAAATGAGTGACTTTCTGTTTCCACTTGTTAGCGTAGCAGAGTTGATGCAAATAACCCCTAAAGGACCCTTCAGGGTACGACTCGCACTAAGCACGGACGGGAAGTTTGGCGCAGATGTGCTGTGTGTCTGCCAAGTTATGACCGTTCAAAATTTGTGGCGAGACAAAATGGTGTCGGTCATTTTCACTTCCCTATTGGGACCCTTCTCCTTCAACGAAATCTCAATATTTTTCATCAGGCACCTGAGCCTATGTCTTAAGACCCCAAATTCAGGTTTGAGATGGGCTCCTCCTCCATGGGAAAAAACTATATAGTTTAAAGAAACAAAAAGGGTGTTTCCCAGCAGGGGCGCCAGGCCTAATGGGTAATTTTTCAATGCTTTTGTGTTCAGGCTAGGATACCTCTCATACATACCAGATATGAAAAAGACTGCACCTTGGATCAGGGAGTTATTGGTCATTTATTGAATTTGGCGTGTTGCCAAAAAAAGGGCTGACTTTGGTGTCCTGCCCACGACAGGCCCGTGAATGAAAATGCACCATTTTGATAACTTAAGATCTCATATGTCTCCTGAACAGTCTCACCCATTTTGAGGAGGATCCAACTAACTCCCTAGGTGCCAATGTATCAGATATGCCCCTTGTGATTTAATATAAATGTCACATTCAATCCAAAATACCTGATTTCCTGTTGGGTTTGGAATATGGGTGCAAGAGACTTTTTGGAGCAGTTTTGCACAAGGTATTGACTCCACAAATTTTCATTGTTCTACATTGAAAAAAAAACAGATAGGAGGCGCCTTTTTGAAAAATTCCAAGTGGGTGCCACGCCAAGCACATGTATGTGCAAATTTTGGTTAGTTTTCGTGCATGTTAAGGCCTCCAAACTGACCATTTTCATTTGCCATGAAAAAAATATCCTTTGCATTCCAATTGGGCTCTCGAACTATTTGGTGCTTCATTCCAATGTTTTGATTGACACTGCCATTGACAGCGATAGCCATCATCACCATTTGAACTGGAATGACTGGCATTTAATAATGTTTTATCGCTGCCAACCATTCCTAGTCAAAAGGGATTGGACGCCTATTGCTGTCAGTTGCAGTCAATATGAAAGCACAAGAGTAGGAAGGTTCACTTTAAAAAGACAAAAATCTAAATTTCAATTCAACCAAATTTCAATGTATTTTTCGTGTTTTGCTAGAAAACACAAGTTAACTTTGCAACATTTTTAATTAATATGACTTAAGTAGTTTAAAGTCAAATTGAGGTCTGATTAACATACAATTAAATAAATATGTAATATTTTGAGCTAACTCCCACTACCACCAGGGCAGCGGAATGCACAGACAACTGACCTAAACAGTCTGAATAACAAATTACTTTGTTTTTTTTCAACAGTATGTCTTGGAATTCATTACACGAGTGGTCTCCTAGTGGGAATGTCAATGATACCTTTCTAGTACCTCACAGGAATACTTAAGATGTATGGATACCTGGGATGAGTATTTTATTTAGCTCACGTGGAATGACATTTGCACAAACAAAACAGTACATAGAATAGAAGGTATAAAAGAAATATGTGCCCAAGTGAAAAAAAAAAGTATTCAATTTATTAGAATCGCACACGCACTCTCCATGAGTATTTGGTGAGAACTTTGTCTTTCTTCTTCACGATGCAGGTGTATGTACCCTCGTTGATGGCGTTGGCCACTATAGTGATGTGGTCGTTCTTCAAGGTGATGTAATTCGGATGCGAGAACTCGAGAAGCTCGCCGTCCTTGAACCAGCTAAGAAGGGTGAATGGAGGTGTGAGTTACAACACGGCATGCGTTATGAAACTTGGTGAGCAAATGCTGATCATACTCACAATACTTTGCCTTTCTTTGATGCTATTTTCTTCCCGCAACGGAACGTCAGCTTTTTGCCCTCCACCACCAGCTTGTGTTTGGTTCTCGGGGGTGTTGATGTGGGAGCCACTGTTGGGAAAGGGAATTCTGGTGGGAGTAGAAAAAAATGTACTCTCTGAGAACTTGGCAAACGTTTAAAGGTGTACATATGGGCGAAAAAAAACCAAAAAACATTTCCACCGCAAACTCCAAACAGAAAGGCCAAACCTGGACCTAAAATATATAAGGCAGACGTGCAACCCTCTTGTCTGTACTTATGACCACTCTTGAAGTATAAGTTCCCTGAAATCATTTGTAAAAGCTAAGTGAGATGGTGCACCTGATGAAGCAATTGTCCCCGAGGTCAGTGGTCCCCAACCTTTTTTGCATAACTGACCAGTGTGATGTGGGCCTTCTTTCACAGACTGGCAATGTGTGGCAGAAAGTTACAGTAAATATATAATAACACGACAGGGCTGAAAACAAACATTAAAGCGCAGGGAAAATGTAGCTCACCATATGCTGAATCAACCTTTTTAAACAGCTGCATTCCCTAAAACTTGATGGCAAATATCCTTGGTCGCAGGCGTAATGAGTTCCTCTCCAATCGTGAAAGGTTTCTTGGCTCTAGCAATACGGTTCGCTACAATGTATGAAGCTCTCGGTGCATTCGCTTTTGTTGCTTCATTTGCTAGCTTTTAGCCACATATTATGCAGAATGGACTTGGTTGTACTAGTCCTTCTAAAAAAATTAGCATATTGTGATAAAGTTCATTATTTTCTGTAATGTACTGATAAACATTAAGACTTTCATATATTTTAGATTCATTACACACAACCGTAGCCTTCAAGCCTTTTATTTTTTTAATATTGATGATTTTGGCAAAAAAAAAAAGTCAAGAAAAATAAAAAATCCCTACCTCAAAAAATTAGCATATTTCACCCGACCAATACAGAAAAGTGTTTTTTTAATACAAAAAAAGTCAACTTTCAATTATTTATATCAGCTATGCACTCAATACTTGGTCGGGAATCCTTTTGCAGAAATGACTGCTTCAACGCGGCGTGGCATGGAGGCAATCAGCCTGTGGCACAGTTGAGATGTTATGGAGGCCCAGGATGCTTCGATAGCGGCCTAAAGCTCATCCACAGTCTTGGGTCTGGTGTCTCTCAACTTCCTCTTCACAATATCCCACTGATTCTCTATGGGGTTCAGGTCAGGAGAGTTGGCAGGCCAATTGAGCACAGTAATGCCATGGTCAGTAAACCATTTACCAGTGGTTTTGGCAGAGTGAGCAGGTGACAGGTCGTGCTGAAAAATGAAATCTTCACCTCCATAAAGCTTTTCAGCAGATGGAAGCATGAAGTATTCCAAAATCTCCTGATAGTTAGCTGCATTGACCCTGCCCTTGATAAAACACAGTTGACCAACACCAGCAGATGACATGGCACCCCAGACCATCACTGACTGCGGGTACTTGACACTGGACTTCAGCCATTTTGGCATTTCCTTCTCCCCAGTCTTCCTCCAAACTCTGGCGCCTTGATTTCCGAATGACATGCTTTCATCTGAAAAAAGTACTTTGGACCACTAAGCAACAGTCCAGTGCTGCTTCTCTGTAGCCCAGGTCAGGTGCTTCTGCTGCTGTTTCAGGTTCAAAAGTGGCTTGACCTGGGGAATGCGGCACCTGTAGCCCATTTCCAGCACACGCCTGTGCACGGTGGCTCTGGATGGTTCTACTCCAGACTCAGTCCACTGTTCATGCAGGTCCCCCAAGGTCTGGAACAGGCCCTTCTCCACAATCTTTCTTAGGGTGCAGTTTCCTCTTCTGGTTGTGCAGCGTTTCCTGCCACACTTTTTCCTTCCCACAGACTTCCCACTGAGGTGCCTTGATACAGCACTCTGGAAACAGCCTATTCGTTTAGAAATTTCTTTCTGTGTCTAAGCCTCTTGCTTGAGGGTGTCAATGATGGCCTTCTGGACAGCAGTCAGGTCGGCAGTCTTGCCCATGATTGCGGTTTTGAGTAATGAACCGGGCTGGGAGTTTTTAAAAGCCTCAGGAATCTTTCACAGAGGGTTTTGAGTTAATTAGTTGATTCAGATGATTAGGTAAGTAGCTTCTTTAGAGTACCTTTTCATGATATGCTAGTTTTTTGAGATTGGGATTTTTGTTTTTTATTGACTTTTTTGCCAAAATCATCAATACTAACACAATAAAAGGCTTGAACTACTTCAGTTGTGTGTAATGAATCTAAAATATATGAATGTGTAATGATTATCAGTACATTAGAGAAAATAATGAACTTTATCACAATACGCTAATTTTTTGAGAAGGACCAGTATGCTCCTCTTCTGGCTCAGCAGGTGGCCTTTTCCCCGTAAAAAAGGTGTCCAAAGACGCCGCAGCACACAACAGCGGCTAATGCTACTGTTTACCTTGACAGACGCTGTGCAAACACCCCAGTAATGGCGATCAACCACTTGAGGGTGACGTATACAAATCTCTACTCGGATTAGTCAATAGAATAGACAGGCAGATTGATGTGCACAGGCCAAATTGCGGTCTTTAACAAATGATTTATTATTTCTTTGCGGCCTGATAGCAAATGCGCTACAGTTCGGTACCGGTCCCCGTCCCGGGGTTTGCGGATCACTGCCCTAGTTGACAAACCTTATCTTAATGGACACCTAGTTCTCCTGAACACTCATCTGAACCATTGCCAACCTCTATATCAACAATGAGAGCCGGCTTAGAGAACAGCCGCTCTGTCTAATGAAGCAGAAATCCAAATTGACCTGGTGTGTCTATAACCCTGGAGCCACAGTCTGAAATTCCAGCGGTCTGGAGGGGCTGAGGAATTTTCCACAGCCGAACGGCGTCTACCAATCAACAATGAGGAACAGATTAGAGCGAGCCAAGGATTTGTATCCTCCTGCCTCCTCGCTCTGTCCCTCGTTCCTGGCCGAAAGCAACAACAAAGCGGGTGGAGCCATTTTGTGTTGTGCAAGAGGGGCCCTGTCACATGAAAGTGTAGCAAATGTACATGACGGCGCACGGATGCTGGACACTGTTTTATTGGTTTGGACCTGTTGGCTAAAGGATCACAGCAGCTCGACAAAGTGTTCAAACAGAGGAACTCTTTCTCCCCTCTACTTGGAACATTGCTATCTTACCGTAACAGAAATCGCAGCTGGAGGGGCAGTGCTTCTGCATCAGCTTGCGCTTGCTTTCACAATAGCCTTTACGAGCCCACGACGGACAGATGAAGAAGCGGTCCAAACATCCTAGAGGAGACGGGACACACGATGAGGATCACTGAGCAAATGTTTCATAAAAAATAAGTGGGTCATATAATGCAAGAATTGCTACACATGGAGGAAGTAATTTCTTCATACTCAAAATATAACGGCAGCCAGAACACTGAATAAACGCAGTCCATCGTGCAAATCCACGATTAGCCTATTGTGGTTTTCAGTCATGCTTTTTTAGCATAGATAGTAGGGGTGTGACAAAATATCAAAATGGTGATGTATCGTGATACTTTGTATCACAAAAGGTTATCGATATTATCCTGCCAAGAATCGAGAAATCGTTTTAAAAAGGTGTCAATGTCTAAAAAAAATAAATAAAAAGGAATCAACAAGTTGCTACCAAAATCTTCCACCATAATAGTGTCTCTGTTAACTGTAAGGCTACATTGACGGTGCACGACACCGAATCCATTTAGACTGGGAACGTTCATTCGAAACCAGAGCATTCACAGCCATTCTGTCCGATTTTCAGGACATTTACAGGTCATTTCCTATTGAGTTTGAGTCACTGCCTACTCATTTGGGTGATTCCCAGGTCACTTCCTGTTCTGTAACTTCAAATAAACAGGAAGTGACTACTGGTGCACGATAGTTATTGTTCCGATAATTATCGGTCATCCCGATAAATCCAATAACATTATTAATAGGACCGATAATATGTACTGTGCTGGCTTTACAGTTTACACACTAGTATGGGAAAGCAGTTGACCATTTGCGGGGCATTGCTCCCACCTGCTGGTCAGAATAATTTGCTGCATCTATTTTTTGTTACATTAGTTTGGTTCACATTACAAGCTCATTCACATACACATTGCGGTGTCTGGCGGTAGCATTGACAATCGTGAATGCTTTCTGTTACGTTTCCGCCTCGGAAATGTATGTAAGTATTTTAGGTTTACTATAAGATATGGATATGCACCATATGTTTACTTATGTGGTGAAGGGTCATATGTGCAGAACTTAATAAGTTGTTGTGTTATAGAAGCCAACCAATGCTTTAGTAGCTCAAGCTAGTGTGCTATGCTATACATATAGAATTGTGTATATAAGTGTATTGTGCAGTTTTTATTTTATTTATTTATTTTCCCTTTAGGCATGACAAATCCGAACAAACATACAGCATTTATATGTGTTTACAATTAATTCAACCCGAAAAGAATAGGGCAGACGGGAGAAGCCGAAGCTTATTGAAACCCGCCCCCAGTATACCATATAGGACGCAGAATATATCGAATTACAATTTTTGACACTCAGATTTCGTAGTGATTACAAGTTTGTTTTTTGTTTTTTTATCATCCCCTCTGATTGTTCATTTTCTCAATAGTCCATTGTCGATCCTGGCAATGTGATCGTTATGTTGATTAGATCCAGTAGATTAGTTCATAATTCAGTGGTGAGTTTATTCAGTTGATTCGATCCAGAAGATAGGGAATAGCTGCGGACCGATGGCAGGCCATGTCCGCCACCCCCCTTTCGTCGATTTAATCCTCGTCGCAGATGTCATTCCTTGCTGCCTCCCGACGAACATTCATCTCAAGGTTGCGCAGCTTCGTAGTAAGCTTTTTTTATATTGAGTATTGAATATGTGTATTTTTCTGTTGTACTGTCACAATATTAAGACGAGTGTCTTCCTATAAAAGCATGAAAAGACCAAGCCTTGTGGTTTATGGAAGTGCATTCATTTATAGCTGGCTGTCAGGCAGTGCAGAAGTGAAACGCACTGTTTTGTTCATGTCATTAAGAAAAATCTGGTGAGCTCAAAGGCAAATCTATGTTGAATCCACCACTAGTTTTTTTTTTTTTGTGAAACCTCCAGGTGTTCAAAAACTCAGGTTATACATTTAAAAAATTATATATTTATTATCGGTTATCGGTATCAGCTTTGAGGAGCAGGAAGTTATCGGTATCTGTATCAAAAAAGGGATATCGTGCACCCCTAGAAGTGACCAGTAAAATACCCCAAAATCAACAGGAAGTAACTGAAAATCAACAGGTAAATGACCTTAAATAGCCCAAAATTACCTCATTGCCTGACATTGGTGGCCACTGACAGCCATAGACGTCCAATCCATTTGAACTGGGAGGAACGAATGTTCATTCGCTGCCATCCCTCCACTTCAAACGGATTGAACGTCTACTAGTGATAAACTCATTCCAATTCACAGCAGAAGCTTGTTTTTCTGTTTATTAGTTGTTTGTGGAATATCCTAGAATGTTTTTCTGAACTATGTATCGCTAATCGTTGTATCGCCATATCGTCAGATCATCGTTATCATGAGCTTTGTATCGCAAATCGTATCATATCGTGAGGTACCGAGAGGTTCCCATTCCCTAATAGATAGGACTTTGTCAGCCCCATTAGGTTATTTTCAGGCAGTGTTATTGTGTCAAAAGATAGGCGCTAGACCAGGAGTGGGCAAACCGGTCCTCAAGGGCCGTAGTGGGTCCTGGTCTTTGTTCCAACTGATCCAGCACAGACAGTTTAACCAATGAGGTTTCTGCTGAAACAAGAAGCACCTGACTGTGATCAACTGATTGCACTTGCAAGTCACTAGATTGGTGAAAAGATTTCCTCTTGATGGGTTGGAACAGGAACCCGCACCCACTGTGGCCCTTTGTGGAATACTTTGCCCACCCCAGCGCTAGACCCTCTGCATGGTCAAGACAAAATCGATGTTGTTTTTGTCAACGATGACCATAAGGAAAATATTTCGCCGACGAACAAATTTTTCATGACGATGACCAGACGATAACACGCTAGTAACGTGTCTTAGGAGACTAAAACATAATGCGCCGATTGCCCGTTTTCTTTTGACGAGAAGAAAATGCGCCATAGCTTCTGTCAAATGTTCACAATGTGTGACATTTTCTTATGTGTAGTTAGCCTGCAATGTAGTAGTGTTTGGTTGTGTCACTCACGTGACCTGCTGCATTAGCCTTTAAAGGTCTGTGCTGAGTGTTCCTCAGAGTGTTAGCACAGCATTTGTGTTAGCATTTGGTTAGTGCTAATGGCTAGCATCCTCTTAAACGCAGACAACTATTCTGTACACACAGTACAGGTGGGTGTAGTTAGTTGAAAGTAATGTACTGTTTTCCTGCTGTGTGTATTATCACCAGGAAAACTAGACGAGTTTTCATCAACGGAAATCAGACGAAGACTCTCATTTTAAAATGACTAAAATATGACTTTAGCCTGATAAATATTTTCGTGTAAAAGTCTAAGACGAAAATTAAAAGGTCTGCAAAAACGACACTGGACAAAATGTGCCTCGCCCTTCTTAAACTATCACATTCTGAGAAGAGAGAAGACGGAATCTTGGTTTACCTCTATTTTTGTCATTGGTTTACACATTTTGTGGGAATCGTAAGCCACATTCCTAACAGTACTACGGCGACACATCTATTTCAGTTTGCATATTTAGAGGGAAGTTTAGCCTCGTACCATACAGACGGTGCAAACCCCACACCTCATCCTGTGTAATGAGCTTGCGGCCGGTCAGTGTTGCGTTCAGGTGCATGATCGCTTTCGGGTCCCTGGAGTGCATGAGTCCCAACACGTGACCTATCTCGTGCGTTGCCACGTGGACGAGGTCTGTGAGCCAAACTCCTGCAAACAAACATACAACCCATGAGCGTTCATCGTGCACCCCGGCTGAGTGTAATCACGAGGTAGGGTAGCGTGCCTTTTTTCCAGCTGAACCGCATGTTCCCCAGAATCCAGTATTCGGAGTCGTCGAAGTGGATCTCGCCCGTTGGCGGGAAAAAAGCATGTGCCAGTTCTCCTGTGATCCCGTCGAAACAGTGGTGCAAGTAGGATTCCAGGCAGTCCGTGTGGTTGATGGGGTAGAAGCCTGCCAAAAACATGGGCCAACAGCACAGGTGGAAAAAGTACTCTCGCAATAGATGTAAAATGTCTATATAGCCCGGCTAGGACTTGTCGGGAAGGCAAAGCGGAAGACTGTCAGATCCGCAACTGAAGCCGCATAGAAAGCCACAAGATGGCTTTGGATTAAGAGTGCAGATCCGCGGGCAAACGCTGCTGGGACACAGCCCCTGATGTTGAGAGACACGAAAACCCCCAATGAAGCTAGTCACTGATGATGTGTCCTAGCGCATCTGTAAGATGTTTTTCACCTACAAATACTAGGCTTTTGTGAAAATGACGTGTTTTAGGTGAAAAAATTAACTCATGCTAAATAATTTCACTCTGGCGACCTAAAGCATCCCACTTTAACAAATATAAATTGATACAATGTGCTTTCAAAAGTGTGCACACTCCTCATAGATGGTTTGGACACCACAAATGGAGGTAGTCCACGACTGTGCCCAGTAGCTCTAGTTGTGAGCAGGGCCATGCAGAGACCGATGGAGGGGCAGGTGCTCATAGATCAAAAAGGGCACATGAACAAGTACTATTTAATACACCTTACAACAATATAACTTCAATTTTAACCAGCTTTACAGTATAATTGGCTGTGACTGGCAGACTTCAATTGGGAGGGGGGAGTAGTGAATAGAAATCAACACTGTCATCAACAGTCTGGCTGTGACTCAGTCATTCTTTGCCTCTTTAGCCTCTACATCAAAACTTCCTTCCTCAACTTGTTGTTCATCTGAGAACAAACTACATCAGATGGTCACTGAGCCACCATCAGCACATTTTTTTCAAAAGTATTATTTCATTAATATTCATATTTGACAACTCTAGCACCTAATGATTAAAAAAGTAATGACATAAATGTTATAGAACACTAACATTGTAATTGGTTTTATAACTGTTGTATTTTATGCCTGAATATCCTTGCAATTCATGTGTTTCTTACCAATTGTGCTATTCACCCAGCTGATTAGGAATCCCCTGCCTTTAGCAGTCTCATCCAGCTCCTTTTTTAATCCCTCAACCTCCTTTCCTTACCAGGCACGTCTACATAATGAAATATAAATCTTAAATTTAAAAAATCAGATTCCCTGGTGGCTGTTATTTTTAAATCTTTAATTTCTTTCTCAATAACTATGGAAGTCGATTTGTGTCTTGATTATTCAATAAAAAAAAAAACAAGTTGCTTCAATCAAAAAATAAAAAATTCAAAGAAAAAATTCATATGCAAAAATAAAATTGCCCTCCCCAAAAAATAAATATTTTTTTGAAAATATAATTTCTATTTTAAATTATTGTTTTGATTGAAGTGCAAAAAGTTTTGAAGGCACTTTTTTTTTTTTTTTTTTTTTTTATTTATTCCGAGACAAAAGTTGCACTTCGCTATTGGTCAGACATCTTTGAGTGACAAGTGGCTACAACAATGGCTTATTTCTGAAAAGCTTGAAGAAGCAAGAATCATGGACGGGCCGAGCCCCAGCCGAAAATAGCGCGCCTCAAGTGGACGACGGGCTCGATGCAAAGCGCTCGCCTCCATCCAAGAGCCTACTGCGTAATATGACTCTTAACGGGAAACCTCACCCACGCGTCTGCCCATGCCACCTCCCAGATACCATCCCCCACACCCTCGCTCAGATCGCTGAAGGCTGGCTATTGGGGTCCCACCGGAGTGCCGCAACACAGAAGGCCGGTGGGGTGGCCGGCGAGTGGCCCGACAAAGGGGCAGGTGCTCAAGCACCCTAAACCCCCCCCCCCCCCCCCCCCCCGCACGTGCCTGTTTGTGAATGATCATTGTCAGCAATCTCGGCCAAAATGGATTGGACATCTATCACCATCAGTGGCAGCCAACAAGCTAAAAATGACAAAAATGGAGGTAGCCCACTTTTGCACTCAATGGCTCAGTTTGTTAATGATCATTGCCAGACCTCCCGCTTAAAAAGGATTGGATGTCTAATGCTGTCAATCACAACCAATGACCTAAAAATGACATAAATGGATGCATCCCAACAAAATATTGAAATGGTGATGTATCGTGATACTTTGTATCCTAAAAGGTTATCGATATGTGCCTGCCAAGATCAGAGATATCGTTTTAAAAAGATGTCAATGTCTGAAAAAAATAAAAAGTTACCAACAAGTTTCTACCAAAATCTTCCACCATAAAAGTGTCTCAGTTAACTCTAAGGCTGCGTTGACAATCCATTTAGATTGGGAACGTTCTTTCATTCGAAACCAGAGCACTCAGTCATTCTGTCCGATTTTCAGGACATTTACAGGTCCTGTTGAGTTTGAGTCACTGCCTATTTGGGTGATTTCCAAATAAATTATAACTTGGTAATATGCACAAAAAATAACTTGCCTCTTCTATTCCATCTTTCTGATATAACCGGTCATGTTTGCCTAAACATGAGCTGACACGCATGGAAGCAGTTAAGCATTTGTGTTTCTCATTTAAAAAAAAGAAAAAGAAAAGATGTCTCGGCCTGACCGTACAACGGGTGGTTTTATGACTTAAGGAGTCTGGAGCCATCAGGGACGACCTCACAAAGTCTTACAGCTGTCATTGGAGCGCCGGAAAGCAACAGTGCCCACCTATTTTAATGTCCGCCTCCTGGTCTGCCGGCACCTCTCGGAAACTGAAAGGAGAGACGTCACTCCACATGGCGAAAGCCTTCGCAATGCCTCGGCGCGTATCTGTGGCATTGATCAGATTTGTGGGATAGGACAGCAACCTAAGTTGAAACAAAAGTGTTTTATTTGCCAATGCTTGATCCAACAGAGTTGCTGAAGAAAAAACATGCTAACATAGGGAGAACATATGAAGCCCTCTTCGAGATTCCAAACCCGAAATTCCACCGCATATGCACCAGTGCTAACTGCTTAGCCTTTTGCCACTAAACAATTCTACAAAAAAAGGCTGTTGACTGTTTAATGCCACTCACAATCACTTAAAATGTGCTTGCATTAGTGCTAAAAAACATGGCAAAATGCTAAAGACGCACAAACAAACAGCATCTTCTTGATAACGTTATAACACTTGAACCAACGGATATATGAACACAAACGGTAGCAACAAATAGAGACTGACAATGCAATAATCATAGGCATGTATTCTTTATCTTCTGCGAAAAACGATGAATATCACTGTGGTCTACTGATTGTGATTGGCTCCGTATATACCTATATGTCTGTATTATACTGCCCTCCTGTGGTCATGTTGCATACACCAGAAGAAGCCACAATAAATGGCGTACCGCACGCATGCTATTTTTAGACCGTGACGTCGCATCGTAAAGCGGAAGTAAAGCCGAAGTGGGACATGATAGACCCACTTTCGCATAGAAGCAACGTAATTTGCGCCACTTTTCTACGGTAATCTTTCAAAAACGAACATGCCGATCACGCATTGCTTTTTTGGAACTTGTAGAAACGACTCTAGACATTACGACACATGAAGGATGTTTTCTTCATACGTTTCTGGAAACCACAAACTCGGGAGGAAAAAATGTGAAGACTGAATCAACTTGCGCGGACTTTAACACCAGCTCGGTGAATCCATTAACATTTCATATGCAGTAAACATTTTGTTGGGTTGTCATGGTCTTTCAGAAGACAAAGAAGTAAGCCATTTTTATATTTTTAACTTATTTTTTTGGCGTAACGTTGTGCCATACTGCTTCTGTCTGACAATGAATAACCTGAAAATAATTACAATGGTATCTGCCACTGTTACCGTTTCTGTTATATATACGTATATACATATATATATATAAACAACTTTAGTCGGGGAAGTGTAAATAAGTTTTAGAATTAAGATTTGTTATCAATGAAAAAAATCAAAAGTGTTCGTTGGCTGTCACTGAGTAGCATTTGCGATCACTACACAAAGCTAACTATATTACCCCTAAGAACGGTAAAAGACGTACGACAACCAGAGGATATATAAGAAAGACAGGGCTGATGGTAAAGGATAGCTTGCTGAAACAGGAGAATGTCATTGTCAGTCGCGCCGATAAAAAAGCTAACGCTATGCTTAGGTCGGCTCGTTTTTTTTCGTCTTTTTCAACCTTCGACACTCAAGCCATCTCTTTAACTGAACATTTTTATGTTCTTCCACATCTTTGCCACTGAATTTGGCACCAGGCACATCGTTTTCAGAGAGAATGACGTGCCTGGTGAATGATTCGTACACGATTTCCATTCATTTCCTATTAGGGACAATCGGTGGCTTGTCCCTACTTAGCAACAGTAGCTAATGTCATGAATACTAATGAACGGAAGTGACGTGTTGCTTGCGGTACGCCATTTCATGAGCACACACGACTTGGATTATGTTTCATTATCATATGTTACATCTATATGTTTAATAAGCGTAACATTAAGAGTATTTTTTCACCTCATTCAAAAACAATACTAAACATTTTGAATTATTTTTCATTGGATAGAAATTTTTCAATTTTCCATTCATTTGAATGAAGAAATATAAGTTTATGTAATTATGTAACTATGTAACTTTAATCAGGTACTCTGTTAGTTTTTTTCTTTTTTTTTTTTAAAAACCATTACAGGGCACTCATTTAACTCAGTGGCATCCATTGACGGCACTAGACATCCAATCTATTTTGACCTACCAGTCAAAATGGGTTGGACATCTAGCACCATCAATAACATGCAATGAGTTCAACGCTATAAAAAAAAAAATCAACATACTATGGGCCGTAACCAGTGCAAATGTTTTTATTCATTTTCATTTTTATTCATTTAGTTTGTATTAACATTGTAGTCCTATATCGGTTTATTCACAACTGCTGTATAAAGAATAATATAAAAACACAATAATAATAATTAAATACATACAGTGAGGATCAGAAGTATTTGCACTCCTTGTGATTTTGTAAGTTCACCCACTTAGAAAATAGGTAGAGGTCTGAAATTTCTATCATAGATACATTTTCACTCATAGAGACATAATCTGAAAAAAAATATCCAGTAATCACATTTTTTTTTTAAATTTGTAATTTACTGGGTTGCATAAGTATTTGTACCCCTGAGAATCAGTAATAATCATGAAAAAAGTCCCCATTTACCCCATGAGTAACCACACTCCCACCACTTGTTTGCGCTCATAATTGTCACCTGTGAACCCCACAGTCAGTCATAATCCAACTGCTACCATCAGCAAGACCAGAGAGCTTTCGAAAGACACCAGAGAAAAAATTGAGCTCCACAAAGTTGGAAAAGGCTATGGGACAATTGGAAAGCAACTTGGTGAGAATAAATCAACAGTTGCAGCAAATGTTGCAAAATAGAAAAGGCTAAACATGACTGACAATCTACCTCGGACTGTGGCTCCATGTAAAATCTGTCTTCATGGGGCATCACTCATGATGAGAAAAGTGAGGGCTCAGTCTAGAACTACACGGCAGGAGCTGGTCAATGACCTGAAGAGAGCTGGATGCACAACTTCAAAGGCTACTGTAGTAAAACACTACGGTGCAAAGGTTTAAAATCATGCATTGCTCCGAAGGTTCCCCTGTTGAAGCCAGTACATGTGAAGGACTGAAGTTTGCCAGGGACCATCTGAATGATGCAGAGAGGTCATGGGAGAAAGTCATGTGGTCAGATGAGACCAAAGTAGAACTTTTTGGTGCAAACTTTACTTTTTTGTGTGTGGAGGAAAAAGAAGGATGAGTACAATCCCAAGAACACCATACCCACTGTGAAGTATGGGGGTGAAAACCTCATGCTTTGAGGCTGCTTTTCGGCAAAGGTGACAGGACGACTGTACTGTATAAAGCAGAGTATGAATAGTGAAATGTATCTTTAGATTTTGAGCCATAACTGCCTTCCCTCAGTCAGAGACTTGAAGATGAGTTGTGGCTGGATCTTCTAACATGACAATGATCTGAAGCACACGGCCAAGCTGACCAAGGAGGTGCTCCGTAAAAAGCATATCAAGGTCCTGGAGTGGCATCGCCAGTCTCCAGACCTCAATCTAATAGAAAATCTTCGGATGGAGCTGAAACTTTTTTCTCAATGACAGCCCCGAAACCTGACAGATATAGAGAAGATTCGGGTGGAGGAATGTGCCAAAATCCTTGTTTCCAAATGTGAAAACCTGGTGAAGAACTACAGAAAGCGTCTGACCTCTGTAATTGCTAACAAAGGCTTCTGCACTAAATATGAGCACTGATTTTCTCAGGGGTAAATTATAAATAAATTATTGAAAAATCATACAATGCGAGTTCCGGATTTTTGTTTTTCAAAATTATCTCTATAAGTGGAAATGCATCTATGATTGAAATTCCAGACCTCTACCTATTTTCTAAGTGGCTGAACTTGCAAAATCACAAGGGGTGCAAATACTACTCCTCATCACTGTATATTGGTTTTAATTACCAAACATAGTCACTTGCTCTATCAAGGATTACATGTCTTAAGTGCCAACTCTTGAATAGCTTTCGATTGTAATGACTACTGTCAATGAAATGGTTAAAAAAATATGAATGTGCTGCTGCCATTTCAGTCATTTTAATGGGGAAAGGGGATCTTACTCATTTGTGCTCACAGAACGAATGAACAAATCTGCTAGCATTTACAGGGATAGATGCCTAATCAATTTTAACTGGGGGGCTGACAGTGATCAGTTATAACCAGGGGTAAAAGTGGGCCAGAACGGTCAGGAACGCAGTTCCGGTATAAGATTCAGGGCCGGAACGCAGTTACAGTATAAGATTTAGGGCCGGAATGCTGTTCTGGTACACGGCGCTTTGATTCTGAAAATATGACGCCATCTGTCAAAACGCTATGTAAAAAAAAATTTTTTTTTAAATGCTAAGCTACCACACATGTGTTTCATCTCCAAGAATAAAACAATCTGCCAACATCATATTTACATACACAAGTGTGAACAACAAGCGAAAATGGATCAAATCTTTAAGAGCAGGGAAAGAGTTATTTATCATATTTAGTTTTATTTGCTACGATGGGGAAGTTCAGAACATCTTAGCTGTCAATGTGCACTTTGGACTTACATTTGTTCATTTATGTTAGGCTACTTATTCATTTCCTTATGATTTAAAAAAGTCAATGTTTGCGCGAACTTCAAAATATATTCCATTTCACTCTGCATAATATAAGTCATTTGTACTTATTTTTCTGAATGTATGTTACTTATATCTTTATCATTAAAAAAAGAAAGTAAAACAATGTTTACATTAACTTCATTTTTAATATACATCCTATGTTCTTAAGTAGTTAAAAATTGAGATTTGGCATTTAGTATGTGAGGAAATGAGGGAAAATAAAAATTAGGAGATGGATGTTGGGGTTATTGTTGTTTTTGTTAGGTTTTATTTTGCAAAACATTGAAAAAATTTTGAGTAAAAAAATCAGTTTTTGTATGTGTTATAGAAATAACTGCCAAAACAGTTTTCTTTGCATTTCGGTAGTTTTAGGAGGTTTGACCCCCCCACCCCCGAAAAAAATGAAATTAAATAAATAAACAAATAAATAAACAACATTTCTGGCTCCGTAGCGACCTTCACGTCGGGGAGTTCCGGCAAGAAATTCTAGCCACTTTCACCCCTGGTTATAACGGATTGCTAAATTCTACACTGCATATAGAAAAGCAAATTTGCATAAGGGTACTTGTATGTGAGCTTGAATTTGTCCCATTTGAGCTTCTCCGGCGTGAGGGTGTAGCGCTTGTTCCTGGAGAGGTGCAGCACTTGCGAGTGGGCCTCTTTGCGCATTCCGATGAGCAACACAGTGGTGTAAGCTTCTTCCTTGGACAAAGAAAAACCTTTGATTAATCACCTCGCACTGCCTCTCAAAGAGAATTTAGGACTTTGGCAGTGTCCTGAAGAAGGTTTGAGGAAGCTAGTGAGGAAATTGAGGGAGATAGATGACTGTTTTTTGGCAGATTAAAAGCGTCAGAAGGCATGCGAGAATAAATTCCATTTGTCAACGGTAGCAGCAGTGCTGTGCTGCTACTATTTCATTGCCTCAAAGTGAGACGCTTACTATGTTTTCATGCAGTGGAATCCACCTGACGGAAAATGAAGAAGTCAGCAGTGAAAGTGCTTTCCAAACATGAAGTATGGTGGTGCTTTAGAGTACAAATTCTAGATAATAACACCTGGATTACGACCACGTTGTAAAACTTTCACAGGCAAACTGGATGCATTTTCGGTTCAGTGCTCTCATAAATTACCAGGCTGTGACTGAACACAGTTTTGACTTGGTCTTGGCAGCAATATTTGACATCATCGTGCACGTTCACTGAGATGGAGTTTACTTTTCCAAAATATAAGATTGAATGCCTTTCTCTGTTTTAAAGGACACCCTTTTATAGAAAGGTAAGACCATAGATTTATTATTCTTACTTTTTTAAATTTGTTTAGTCATGAAATTATTCGAGTTAATCCATTAGTGGTTTCAGACCTGCATTTTATCAAGACAGTTTCGAGAATTGTTTCTAACTTTGGGGGAGCAGTTTGCAAAATACTTGGATGAATTTGGTGTGTAAGAACCCCACAAATGTCTTCCCAAAAAGTGGAAGTTTTTAAAGCTGAACAGATTGGATGCACGGGGCTGTTTTGTATGTGTTTGCATTGTGAGTCTTATCCTTAAAAAAATGATGTTGTTTCCTTTAGTATTGTAAAAAGCAAGCCAATAGTCCCGATTCACTGTTGCATTTTACTAACAAAATCTCAGTCGGCTTCCTGTTCCTGCCTCACCCAATCAAGATAAATAGATGCAATGCTTCCTTTACTTCCTTTCCAAAATACTGGACCCAAAGGAAATAGTCCCATGCAGTACTTTCAGTTCTGGTACCCATTATTCCCACGCTTGATTTTATACATCGAATTAATGATCTCATTAGCCCATCTAAACAATTTGCTGCCACATATTTCTGACGTGTGCTTCTCCTTCCAAATTCAACTCGCTAACAAGTAACGGTATACCATAAACTAAGGCGCTCTAGACTAAACAAAGCAGACTTGAAGACATTTTAAACACTCCCCAAAAATCTTGAGGGGCCATCATCTCCGAAACCCTTGAGACGCCTCAATCCTTGCTCCAATATTTCTTTCATTTTTTAATATTAAAAGGAAATGAAAAGACTCATTAGGTACTAATCTCATTTGTCTGGCTGGCCGTCCTGCCATACACAGCAGATGCTTATCTAAGGATGTTATGTAACCCTGCTGGAGCACTAATCATGAGTGTGTGTGTGTAGCGAAGGAAATTAAATAAAGCCATCAACATACAGAGATCCATAGACTGGAGCCTTCCTTTGGCAAGTGAAGCCAACATGCCATGTCAGCGTTGTGCATGAGGTCACCGGCTGATATAAATTTGACCTGTTGTGCAGCTCTCGTACACTGAATTACGTGTGAAAATTAGATGACCCGCGTCAAAATGTAAACATCCTGCAGTGGAGGGATGTAACCAAACAAAGAATTTTTTGTGTGTTGTCCTTCACCCTTTACCAGAGGAGTTGGCAGCAAATCCTCTCCATTAAAGGCATTGAAAGATTCACAGCCAATTCTCCTGGTTTAAATAAATTGGACACCTGTCGTTCTCTATGGCAGGCAATGAGTTAAAGCAACATTAGGTAACTTTTCAACCTTTGTAAAATATTTTTATAACATTTGTGATAATATGTCGACTGACAACTAGTTGGATGACGCCTCTTTTATTTCTTGAGGGGTGTGTATTGGTTTCACTGACACTAACTTTGAGGAGGGTGGCAGGAACCTTGCCACAAAAAAAAAAAAAAAAAAAAAGACTACAAATGTGCTGACTGCTTTACAGCATAAGTCACTTCCCCCTTTCCCCATTCATTATAAAGACTGAAGTCGATGCGAAAGCTGTCGCACGAATTCTTTAAAGATGGCAGAGCACCAAAAGAGACAAAAAGTTTTGTCTGAGGAGGAAAAAAAGGAAGGCTACCAGGATATAGAGAGTAAACATTGGCCCGGCTTTCACTTGCTGGCACAAGTGGTTTCATTACCTCACTACTTTTCATTCTTCACTCAGACACTGGAAAAAGAAATGTTGTTTGTAGGAGAATGATTGATGATTTTACGATACTGCAGGTGTGTGCTGGTCCTCATGGGAAATGCAGTCTTCCTTAAGGCAAAACACTACCGCTTTTGTCTACCGGTGTCGCTAAAATCAACCAAAACTGAAAACTTCCAAGTGTTGCTTTAAATCAGTCCTTCTCAAATAGTTGGGTGGGGCGGGCATACTTTTTGCCGTACAAGAATATAGTGAAATTTCACATCCACTCAGTGGATGACAGAGTGTGCGCAGTATTTTTGAACCAAACAAGAGCACACAGTAAACAGCAGGAGCTATTATGAAGAAATAAGATGAGGAAATATGACGAAGCGTATGTGGCGTTTGGCTGTACTTTTAATACATTAGGAAACGAAAAATATGTTTACGGTGCCTAAAAATGTTGGAAGCAGACAGCATGAAGCAAAATCAATTAAGACCTTACTTGACATTTGACCCCAACCACATTGATATACCGCTTGATTTTGTTGTTGTTGTTGTGAAAACGTGCCGAATATTGCTAACAATCGTCCTGCTTTGTGCATGTTACATCAGTAAACGTATGAGCACTGTTATCATCATATAAGGGGGCATACCAAGCTGCTCAGTGTAAAATAACCCCACACCATAGCAAACCAGCTGATACTGCCTGCGGCCCAAATACAAATTCCCTCTGTCCGATGACACTTTTTTTCTTTTTTTTAATTCAGTCAAAGATGCGCTTTATGTCTTTTGTGTTGAAAACAAAAATGTCAAAGTATAACTTTATTGTAAGTTGTTCTATATTACTTTTTTATATGAACAAAGACAATGCTATGCTGAGGTGTACTTATTTTTTTTCATTTTTACTTTTAATAATTTTTTGGACAAATATATACGGCGGAAAACACAGACGACTGAAAAAGCAGTTTCTGCTCTTGCACTCCTCTTGAAAAGAAACTGCTGTATTTTAAGCCAAAACAACTGTTGTGTTTGATAGAACAATAAGTCTATATGCTGCCATAGCAGATTCATGGCACTTTAAGCCCCCAAACTATTTTTAATGTGTCCGTTTTACCCTGGAAACCCCATTTACAGACTTCGCACAAGCGCTTTTGTTTCAACCCAGACATAAAACGAAGGTTATTAATTATATTTATTATTGAAAATGTCGTTTTTTAGCTTCGAATCATTAATTGATGTCTCATATTTCGTTAAAAAAAAAAAAAAGACTTTAAAAAATTATTCACTCGCATGTTTTAAACTTTTAAACAAATTATGTCACAATGAAAAAAATGGCGTCTGTAAAAAAGTCACGGATACCTACCTCATAACTATCGCTTAATTGTATTTTTTCTGTTACTGACGCATTTTCTCCGATATGTTAGATGATAATCGATCCAAACAAAAAAAAAGTTGAAAAAAACGTTTAAAAGGGTAAATATATGAAAAAGAAAATCTTGACCACTCCTTGATGTCTGCGATTTCTGCATCGTGACCCTTGTTATATTACCATGTTTCACCCATAAAATCCCCCAAAAATCCAGCTGTGGCCATTCACAGCTGTGTCTTGACACTCAGTGATACATGGTACATGGAGTTTTTAGATTGAAACAAGGTAAGTACGCGATAATATCTCATTAAAGTCATGGCGTCTGTAATTCTGGTCTTGCGTGCTCTCACCTCTATAGGGTGACCCAAAAAAAAGTTTACACTGCCATAATACAACTTAAATGCCATGTTTATTCAGTTTAGAATTAGAATTTAATCACAAATTATACATTATTGTAAAGAACATGTACAGTACACTCTATTTTTCAATGTGTCCTCCCTTAAATGTCACAACAGCCTCCAGGCGCCTGCGGAACGCTTCTTTATGTAGGATGCTGTCATCTTTTCCCAAGATCTAACAATGGACCTCTCCAACGCTCCCACAGAAGTTTGTGGCTTCTTACAGGCACTGTCCTCCACAGTTGCCCATATGCTATAATCCAGGGGATTGAGATCTGGACTCTGGGGTGGCCACATATCACCTTGTCAATCAACTTTTTGGGCCGCACAGATCGGCACTTCTAGACCCAGGTTTTCGTGAGGCTGTTCCAGTATCTTTCAGCTTCTTTTTAACTTTGTAGACTGCACATCTGGATATTCTCAGATTTGCTGCAATCTCAGTAGGTGTCAGACCGGCACGTAGCAATTCAGGTACAGCTAAAGTTTTCTTTCTAACCCTAACCCTATTTTCAGCAGAAGCACAGGAATTGTAGAGACGAGAGATTACCAGCTGCATTGAGTGACCTTAATGAATCATTTAGGCATGACAACCTATTTAGATATGTTTCAATGGCTTTTAAACAATCAGTCAACTGAGTGTAAACTTTTTTTTGGGTCACCCTGTAGATAGGGTTCTGCTGTTTAAAAAACATTTTTTTTAAAAATGCCCTCCTGTTCAAAAATTTTCTTCCCTCAGAAAATTGAGATTTTAAGCTTTCCAATGATGTATCACACATGCATATCGGACAGTTTTGAAATTTGGCCAAATTGGGGGTCTCAGAGCGGAACTTCAAGTTATATGGCGGAAAACACAGACAAGACTGAAAAAGCAGTTTCTGCTCTTGCACACATTTGTAAAAGAAACTGCTGTATTTTATGCCAAAACAACTTGCGTTTGATAGAGCAACATGTCTATATGCTGCCATAGCAGTTTCATGGCGCATAAAGCCCCCGAACTATTTTTAATTTGTCCGTTTTACCCTGAAAACCCCCATTTACAGACGTCTCGTAACCGCTTTTGTTTCAACCCAGCCATAAAACCTAGGTAATTAATTATATTTATTATTCAAAATGTCTGTCATTTTTAGCTTGGAATCATTAATTAATGTCTTATATTTCGTTTACAAAAAAAAAAAAAAAAAAAAAAAAAAATTCACTCGCGTATTTTAAAATTTTAAACAAATTGCGTCAAAATGAAAAAAAATGGCATCCGTAAAAAAGTCACGGATATCTACCTCATAACTATCGCTTAATTGTATTTTTTTTGTTAGTGTCACATTTTCTCTGATATGTTAGAAAGATGATAAATAATCGATCCAAACAAAGAAAAATTGAAAAAAAAAAACTGTTTAAAAGGGTAAATATATGAAAAAGAAAATCACGACCACTCCTTGATGTCTGCGATTTCTGCGCCGCGACCCTTGTTATATTCCCATGCTTCACCCATAAAATCCCAAAATAATCCAGCTGTGGCCATTCACAGCTGTGAAAAAAGTCACGGCGTCTGTAATTCTGCTCTCGCGTGCTCTCATCTCCAGTTAGGGTTTTGCTGTTTATTTATTTATTTTTTTTAAATGTCCTCCTGTTCAAAATTTTCCTTCCCCCAGAAAATTGAGATTTTAAGCTTTCCAATGATGTATCACACATGCATATCGGACAATTTTGAAATTTGGCCAAATTGGGGGTCTCAGAGCGGAACTTCAAGTCACCTGAGTGTTTTATATATATATATATATATATAGTATATATATATAGGTTCAAGTCACCTGAGTGTTTTGTTTTTTAAACAGCAAAACCCTAACTGGAGGCAAGAGCACGTGAGAGCAGAATTAAAGACGCCACGATTTTAACGAGATATGATCACATACTTACCTTGTTTCGATCCAAAAACATGTAGCATATCACTGAGTGTCAAGACACAGCTGTGAATGGCCACAGCTAGATTTTTAGGGGATTTTATGGGTGAAACATGGTCATATAACAAGGGTCGCGATGCAGAAATCGCAGACAACAAGGAGTGGTTGAGATTTTCTTTTTCATATATTTATCCTTTTAAACGTTATTTTTCATTTTTCTTTGTTTGGATTGATTATTTATCATCTACTATATCGGGAATAATGCGACAGTAACAAAAAAAAAAAAAAAAAAATACAATTAAGCGATAGTTATGAAGTAGATATCAGTTACTTTTTTACAGACGCCAAAATTTTTCATTGTGATGTCATTTGTTTAAAAGTTTAAAATATGCGAGTGAATAATGTTTTAAAGTCGTTTTTTTTTTTTTTTTTTTTAACAGACTATCAGACATCAATTAATGATTCTAAGCTAAAAATGACAGACATTTTGAATAAGAAATATGATTACTCACCTTCTTTTTATGGCTAGGTTGAAACAAAAGCGGTTGCGCGACGTCTGTAAACGTGGGTTTTCAGGGTAAAACGGACAAATTAAAAATAGTTCGGGGGCTTCATGCGCCATGAATCTGCTATGGCAGCATATTGTTCTATCAAACACAACAGTTCTTTTGGGTTCAAATACAGCAGTTTCTTTTAAAGAGGAGTGCAAGAGCAGAAACTGCTTTTTCAGCCTTGTCTGTGTTTTCCGCCATATATATATATATATATATACAGTGCTGCTCAAAAGTTTGTGAACCCCCTCAACATTTTGGAATTTTCTATTATTTCAACCTGATTTCCTAATCAATCAATTCAGTAGTTTTTTTTTGTTTTTTTAACAGTTGTGTTGTCGAGACTAAATTAAAAAGAGTTTTCATCAACTGATGTAGGTGCAAAATTGAACTGTTTGGTCACAACCAAAACCGCCATGTCTGGCGAAAAGTCAACACTGCATACCACCAAAAGAACCTTCTCCCAACAGTGAAGCATGGAGGTGGGAATGTCAAGATCTGGGCTTGCTTTTCATCCTCAGGACCTGGACAACTCCACATAGTCCAGGGAATCATGAATTCTGAGGAATATTGTCAAATCCTAGAACATAACCTGACGCCATCTGTTTTGAAGTTAAAGCTTGGCAGAAGGTGGATCATGCAACATGATAATGATCCAAAGCATTCCAGCAATACAACCAAGGAATGGCTGAAAAAGAAGAAGATTCGTGTTCTGGACTGGCCCAGTCAAAGTCCTGACCTAAATCCCATTGAAATGCTGTGGCGGGACCTGAAGCGAGCAGTTCATGCCAGACGCCCATCAAACCTCTCTCAACTGACTGCGTTCTGCAAGGAAGAATGGGCAAAAATCCCCCAAAGTAGATGTGAGAGGCTGATTAGTCACTACAGAAACCGTTTGGTTGAGGTAATCTCTGCTAAAGGAGGCGCAATATCCTATTAACTGAAGGGGTTCACATACTTTTGCACACATGATATCTGAGTTTTTCTTAAATCAACCACTTTTGTTAAATAAAGAATGACAATATAACTATTTCTTTTGTTTCAGTCCATTATTTGGAATGTCAGTATTGTGGATTTGGGTATAACTTAACATTTAATAAGGTTATTTTAGTTTTTTTTACAAAAAATCTGACCATCGCTGTGGGGTTCACAAACTTTCGAGCAGCACTGTATATATATATATATATATATAGCCTGTTTTTACAGTGGCGGCAGAGTGGGAAAGTGTTTTACAGTTTTTATTGATTTTTATTTTATTGATTTCGTTTTTATGAACTTGTAATTGCATTCATTAATATATGGACATCACATTTTGGGTCATGTCGGCCCACTTGTAAACCAAATCTGAGAAGTATAATGTCAACTAATCGCTCTGTCATACCAGTAGTCATGATTTTTCCATTAGTGTGTTTATAACATTCTGTTTTAGGTAAGTGACTGACATTTTGGCTTTACTAGCAGAGTCGGTCATGCCTATTATAAGTTGAGCTTAGTCGTGCAGTCCAATAGTTTTCTTTGTACGCTTTGATAACAAATTGTAATAACTTGTGTGACGCAAATGGGTTTGCTCATGCAGCATACCTCGGTCCTCCAGGAGGGAAACGCGGTGCTCCGGGGCATCCCTCCCAGAAAGAGGCTGAGCAGCCCGGCTGCCAGCAGAGGCGCCCACCCCCACCTCCTCGGACAGCTCCCCCCAATGGCCGCCGCGGAGGTGCTCTGGCACCTCCGGGAGAACGGCGTCGGCGAATGGTCCATCGAGCGGCTACTCTTCGGCCATTGCGCTCGCTCCTCCGTGCACCGGAGCTTCTGCGAGTCCCGAGTGGGAAGGGACGTGTGTGTAAAGTGTGCAGTGTGCAGCTCTGCTGCTTCCTCGCTTTGCGCGCCTCGCCGCGACTCGCAGTGCCGCGCCACAGTCTTGGTTTCACATTACTGCACACGGGGCAGCAGGTCAGCGTCGAGACGCTCTAATTGGAACCAAACGCGCGGTGTCCATCCTGGAGCCACAGCACACTTCTCCAGTCTGGCTGCATCACTAGCACGTGGCCTGGAATTTCTAACTTGGCTCCGAGTTATCTTTTTATGCAACTGCTGCTTTTCACAAGAGGTGGTTGAAGTATAGGAGCCTATTCACACTCACCTTAAGTCAGTGGTTCTTAACACTAGAAGTCCCAGAGAATTCTGGTAGGCTACTCCTAATAGTCAGATTTATTTATTTACATTTATTTATGGAGTTTTGCACTTTTCACACATTTAACTCACTTCTCTTACACTACACCAGTACTTCTCAAATAGTGGGGCGCGCCCCCCCAGGGGGGCGCAGAGCGATGCCAGGGGTGGCGCGTGGGACCTCGGGGAACATACTTTTTTTTTTTTTCGTACTAGAATAAAGTGTACTTGCACATCCACTCAGTGGGTGGCAGCGGCGCTCTCATTTTCAAAGTGCGCGCAGTATTTTTGAAGTAAGCAAGAGCACACGGAAGAGACTCATGAATGAAGAGCTGGAGAGCTGTGCGCCGTTTTCGAAAGCCGTTTTTCCGGCCGGACTCACGCAGCGACCCACTGTCTTCTCCGGTTCTCACGTGTCCGCCCGAACAGTGCCATTTTCGCTTTGGGATCGTCACGACGACCGCCCTCACCTACGGTTCTCCCTCGGCCGCCGAGAATGTGCTTTTTTCGGGCCGTTTGCCTTTTGGCTTTGACATTTAATACAGTGGTAGACGAGGAAAGACCACTGTTTACTGTGTCTAAAAATGATTATAGCGGACAGCCGGAAGCCAAATCAAGTAAGACGCCACTTAAAGACATTAGACCCCAATCTCATTGATAAGCTGCTTGGTTGTTTTTCAGCGAAAACGTGCCGAATATTGCCAACAATCGTCCCGCTTTGTCAGTGTTATATCAGTAAACCAGTGAGCACTGTTAGCATGCTCAGTGCAATATAACCCCACGTCATTGCAAACTGGAGGTGATACTGGGAGCTGCGAAAATAAAAACTGTCCAAAGACACTTTTTTTTCTTCTATTCAGTTTTGTTTTTTGAATTCAATTTGAATTTGTTAGTATTCACTGATTTTATTTTTCAGTATCAAATGGTCAAAAATGTACCTTGAGTGTATTTTTACTGTTTGGATGGGATTTTTTTTTTTTTTTAATTCAGGCAAATTGCTGCGTGTTAAGTCTTTTCTGTTACAAACAAAACAATGTTAATAAAGTTATACTTTATAAGTTGATCTCTGTTATTTTCTCTAATAGAAAAAAAGAATACAATGTGAGGTAGAGGCATACTTATAATAGTAATAGACAAATGATACTATTTAAAGTGGCGGCAGAGTTTGGGGGGGCGCGAAACATTTATGTCTTCCTTGGGGGGGCGTAACAGAAAATAACTGAGAAGCACTGCACTACACACAAAAACAGAAAAAAAATGGCCCAAATGTCTACATTGTTTTGAAATACAGCGTTTTAGAACTGCAATTTGAGTGTAAAGAAGGAATTGTTTCTATAATTTAGAAGGACTGAATCAGGGGCATGGAGCATGAATTTTGGTCATTGTGTCTGAAGTTAGAAGAAGAAAATGTCTGAAAACTTTGAGGAAAAACAGTAACAGGCTGAATTTGTGTCGTGTGAAGGGGAGAATATTAGGAGTACTTGTCTTGGGAAAGGCCGAGTCGGCGTCTGCTGGGTTTTCTAGTGTTAATCGAACCCCAGGTGTTAGGTGAGTAAGGGGTTCAACGAAGGTTAGGAAGGCACAGGAAACTATTTTCGTATGCTGAATAAAAGACAAACTGGCAATTTAGGGCAGATTTTGCACAAGTTTTATTTCATATTTCTTTATTTTTCCAGTCCTCTATCGCAGTGGTCCCCAACCTTTTTTGAACGGGGGACCAAAGTGGGCCTCTTTTCCACGGACCAGCAATGTGTAGCAGAAAAATACAGTAAATATAAAATAACACGACGGGGGTAAAAACGAAGGTTAAAGGGCAGCTGAAGAGCTTTTTGGATTTTGTTCTTTAGCGTTTTACTCAGTTGAATTGTATTAAATGCATCATTCGTTGTCTCAAAACTCATATTATTATTTTTTTTAATCGACCGCGTAGTTTTTGAGTTACTGCCGTAGCAATGAGGAACGCGCCTAGCTGCCGACCGCTACCTGATGACGTAACTTCCAGGGGGCCTCGCCTGCACTCTCAACACGAAAGTATAGCACCACGCTATCCTCGCCATATATTGCAAACATTTTCTGGGTTGTACTCTGCCATCCTGATGACAGATAGTATACGTGACCTGCCACCGGAAGGCCTCTAACGGCCAGCCGGTGAAAGGCTCCTACAGCCCTGCGGGTTCTTAGGTCAACACGGTCGCAGCCGCCTTGGAACTGAACCCTCAGGTCCGGGGTACCCAACTCTCCACCCGGCCAATGGGGGGGTTCAATGACTCCGCGTCGTTGCGCGCGGAGCGGCTGACGTTATCTGAACGCCGTCTCGGAGAAAAAGCGGCCCTCTCGGTCTGAAGGCAACGGAACAAAATGGGAAGAATAAAAGAGCAAACGACTCTTAGCGGTGGATCACTCAGCTTGTGCGTCAACGACTAACGCAGCTAGCCGCGAGATCTAATGTGAATTGCAGGACCCATGGATCATCGACACGCACCTCGCGGCCCTGGGTTCTTCCCGGGGCTACGCCTGTCTGAGCGTTGCCTCGCCTCCGGGAATCGCACCCCGCGATTCGGCGGCTGGCCCACGGCTGGGGCTGTCGCGGTGGGTCAGGGACAGGAGTCCTCTCCTAACCCCACCCGCGACAGCGTCCCCCTCAATGCGCGTACCGAACGGAAGAGGTGCGCAGGCGGCCTTCCGAGTGGAGGTGCCGGGGTTGTCGCGTGGCTGCCGGTGGCTCTCCCGGCTCGTGCAGACCGCGCACACTCCGCACCTCTCCTGCCTCGGTGCTGTTTCGCCGCTGTTCTCCTCCCCGGCCAGCCACGGATGGATCGCGTGCGCGACGGCACACGGGCCTTCACGGCCCGGCCCCGTGCCGGCCAAGCCGCCGGGCGCTCTCCCTCAGCTCCAGCCTCAGATCTGACGAGACGATCCGCTGAATTTAAGCATAATACTAAACGGAGGAATTGAAACCAACAGTGATTACCACAGTAGCGGTGAACGAAGATGGATCCAACCCAGCGCCAAACTATGACTCTCTAAGCCCCTGGAGGGGGCGTCGGACAGTAGTGGGGACCAGTTGAGGATAGGGCTGTTCGGGCCTCTGCTCCTCCCTCCTGAATTCTCAAATGCCTCTGGCAGGTGTGCATGTTTTATCCTAATTACAGGTTGGAGGTCAGACCGGTGGAGCGGCCACAGGTGCAGGCTATCACCATCAGCAGCCTTTAAAAGCCAGCGGACGCCTCACCTCATCGCCAGATCAACTCGTCTAGTTCAGCTGTCAGTTGCATCACGCCTTGCTTATTATCTTTGTCTTTGATTCTCGGCTCACGATATTCTGCTTTTTGCCCCAGGACCTGTTTCTGCACGCCACTTGTCGGATCCCAATGCCTGGTTCTTCCCTGAACACTGCCTGCCTCTCGCCGGTCTGAATTCCACGAGCTTTGTTTGCAAATAAACTAAACATTTGTGGCTCACAGTCAGTTGTACCATTGTCTGCTCCGGGATCCCCTCCTATCCGCGCAACCCTAACAAGACTAGTTACACGCTGCACCGCCAAGTGGTCCCGCTAGTAACGGGCAGTGGAGATACCAAGCTCGGCTAAGCAGCCTATCCTGAGGGGGGATATAGGTGTGGCCCACCAACCCCCGAGAACGAGGCCTAAACGAAATATTACTGTACCCACGGCAGGGTTCAGTCGTGAAAGCCAGCATTGCCGTCACTGGCCCCAAAATGTGGCAACCACGTGATCGGGGAATATCGCCGCCCCGGTCCGCAATCAATCGGGCTAGCCCCTAGTGGGGTTTGCCCACCAGGATGCCATCCTAGGCATAAAAAATGGCCATCTTGGGCTCTGCCCACCAGGACGCCAAACTGGTAAAAAGTGGCCTTTAACTGGACTGACACAGCGGGATGGGCGGATAGTACGTAACCAGGCCTGCTTGCTAACAGCTGGCCCTGCTATAATAAATAACTGGATACGCAGCGGTGGGCTCGGAATCATGGCAGGTGCATGAGTCGCCCGTCATGTTTCAGCACTGATGACGGACGTGACGGACACGTGATCAATCCGGAAAGCGTATGAATTCTGAAAAATAGCCAAATGTCTCCTCATCTAATTAGTGACGCGCATAAATAGATGAACGAGATTCCCTCTGTCCCTACCAGCCCACTAGCGAAACCACAGCCAAGGGAACGGGCTTGGTGGAATCAGCGGGGAAAAAAAGACCCTGTTGAGCTTGACACTAGTCTGGCACTGTGAAGAAACATGAGGGGTGCAGAATAAGTGGGAGGCTCCCGGCCTCACGCTGGGGCGCCGGCGGTGAAATACCTCTACTCTTATCATTTTTCCCACTTACCCGGTGAGGTGGGAGGGCGAGCGACCGGGTGGGGTCTACCTTCTGGCGCCAAGCGTGCCCTGTGGCCCCCTCAGCGGGTGGGCCGGGTGCGCGACCCGCTACGTGGACAGTGGCAGATGGGGAGTTTGACTAGGGTGGTACACCTGTGAAACGGTAACGCAGGTGTCCTAAGGCGAGCTCAGGGAGGACAGGCACCTCCCGTGGACCAGAAAGAGAAAAGCTCGCTTGATCTTTATTTTCAGTGTGAGTACAGACCGTGAAACCGGGGCCTCACGATCCTTTTGACTTTTTGGGTCTCAAGCAGGAGGTGTCAGAAAAGTTACCACGGGGACAACTGGCTTGTGGCGGCCAGGCGTTCATAGCGATGTCATTTTTTTATCCTTCAGTGTCTGCTCTTTCTATCATTGTGAAGCAGAATTCCCCAAGCATTGGATTGTTCACCCACTAACAGAGAAGAGCTAAGTTCAGACCGTCGTGAGACAGGTTAGTTTTACCCTACTGATGATGTATTGTCGCCATAGTATTCTTGCCTAGTACGAGAGAAAACGCAGGTACAGACATTCGGTGTATGTGATTGGCTGATGAGCGAATGGTGTGAGGCTACCATCTGTGGAATTATGACTGAACGTCTCTAAATCACAATTCCGCCTAGCTGCGATGATAACGTAGCGCTGCCGCTTAATTGCCTCGTTTGCTAGCTTTTTGGCTACGTATTATGCAGAGTGGACTTGCCGTAGGCTCTTCTGTCTCATCAGGCTGCCCAAAGACGTCTGTTTTTCCGTCATCTTTGCTAGCGTGTGGGTTTATTATTTCTGGTAACAAAACTGATGCGTCTGCATCATACGTGATTATCGAGGACAAGCACACATAGATATAAAAAATAGATGCTACCTCCAATTGATTTCTATGATGACATCCTATCCAGTTTTATTATTATATCTATTGACTAGTCCAAGCAAAACAACTGGCAGTATCCTGTCCGCCATTGCTGAAGTGCGCTACACACAGCTAGCAGCAGGCAGCTAATGTTACTGTTTACTGTGACGTCACAACAACACTCTTGTAGCATTTGGGGAAGTGGCAGGTCAGATTTCTAATCTCTGACAAGGAAAAATATAATTGGAACTCCACTTGAACTGGGAGATCCTAGTCGCTAAGTCGGGGGGAAAAAAATACCATTTCACAAGTATCTTCAATCTGATGTCACACGACAAAATGGTGCTCAAGACAACGTATTGATGACATTGTATTGGAGTTAAAGTAAGTTTGTTTGATGCACCATTTTGTCATCATACAGTAAATTAGCTTAATGATTTGATATTTTTTATATTGCCTTTTCTGCAAGGATGTAACTAAAGAAGGAAGTTACAGTGTTTGCAATTTATCCCAACCATTATTTTTCCTTTACTTTTTGATCGCCTATGAAAAGGCAGGGTTGCTGGAGGTCAAAATGTCTTTAAATGGCCAAAATAAAAAACAACAAATTGTCGTTATCAACCATCTTTGTTGTTTGAATTTGCTTGGAAAGCTTTGAGGGTTGATTTTTCTATTGTGTCAATAATGGATGATTTATGTAAAGAACATTTTCATTATTTAAAGAAAGGAACATCCAACATCAGTACTGATGCCAAAAGCAAGCAAGCAACAAAAATAAATAAAATAACAAACCATAAGACATTAAAAAGTCTGACGCAGGGTTCAGAGCCAGGGAATAAAACATAAAAAAAAACAAAAAACAAAACTGGTTTTAGAGATGGACAGTGATGGGCCCTGGTATTTAATGTCGTCTAACATGAGAGAGACGGTTGTGTGCACACGTCATCAATCGCTTTACATACGCACTCTCAAGAACAACTGTCACATTTTTAAACAGGCATTTTACAGGAGAGCACGGCTCTGGCCGTGCATTTCGACTCTTTGGCCAATCATATCGCAACAATAAGGGAACGTCAATGTGCATGTGTGAGCGGACGTGTTTTCTGTCTTACCTAGTGGAGAAGAAGAATATGGTACGCCCGGTGGTGGCTCTGTTGTACAATTAACGTCTTTAGTTGGGCAAATTGAAACTCCTCTCACCATTTTGGCAGTGCTCTCCGGCATTTCATGTTCCACATCTTCAATCCTTGGTTCTTGCTCAGTAGTTGTTGTCACTTTTGAAAGCTTAAGTTTGAAAAAATTTGATTTATCCATCTTGCGTAATCTGTTCTCAGGTGGTTTTGGCTAAGCAAAGCAAATGACCGTCTAAGACAGGGGTCCCCAAACTATGGCCCCCGGGCCGTATACATTTGGTCTGGCCCCCTGAGCTATACCAGAGAGCATTTTGCTAACCCAGCTAACTACGGGCAGTAGGCAGGGGACACCCTGAACTGTTTGGCAGCCAATCGCAGGCGAGGAGATTGGAGACATACAACCATTTACGCACACACTCATACTACGGACAATTTAGAGTGTTCAATCAGCCTACCATGCATGTTTTTGGGATGTGGGAGGAAACCGGAGTTCCTGGAGGAAACCCACGCAGGCACGGGGAGAACATGCAAACTCCACACAGGAAGGCCGAAGCCCGGGATTGAACCCTTGATCTCAGAACTGTGAGGCAAACGTGCTAACCACTCAGCCAACGTGCTGCCATAATTATTGTATTATATTATATTATATTATATTATATTATATTATATTGTTTACTTTTGTTCCGTGAAGAATCCAGAAAGGGTCATTTGATTGTGGCTTTCTGAAAAACAAAAAATTTTTACATTTAGGCACTCCTGCAATCGTCACACTTTTTCTGTTACAAACGGACCCCGGCCCCACATCAGAGATGGGAAAGTTATGTGGCCCTCACAGGAAAAAGTTTGGGGACCCCTGCTCTAAGGTGTCAGTCACATGATCTGTTCGAAAAATAATTTTGAGCCACAACATATATTTTTTGTTCATTTAATTGATTTTGGTTGTTTGTTTTATTTCTTTACAAATTTTATAGACAACATTTTACCGGCAAAGTCTCAATTTTAAATTCATATATAGGAAAGTCAATTACATGCAATGACACTTTTTGGCCACCGGGGAGGGATATGCCCTACGGCCCCCCTTTAATCTCCACGTATGGATGTAACGTCTATGTTTGCGCTCTCATCTTGAAACAAAACATAAGATATAACATAAAAAAATATTTTGGTGGAAACTATACGTGAAAATGTATGAATTTAGTTATATAATTTCATTTTTTAAAGTTTCCAATATGGTACACAGATGCGGTTACCCGGAACAAGTAGCGTTTTCTGTTGTCTTGACGAGCCTTTTATACGGTCGGACATGCCACAAAGGAAATGGTGCCGGTCAGACGCATCAGGGGTGAATGGCCACCCAGACAAGTCCCCTCTAAATTGACACGTCGGATCTAACCGCGCCTCTCGTCTTTATCGGTTCCGAATGTGGCCAGCGATGTCCGGCTGTGACCCAATGGACTCTTCTTTTCTTCCGGGGCGACCATAACACGTAATGTGACATTTCCTTCTCAACGCTGTTCCGACAAACAGATCATTAGCCTCTATTAGCGGCTAGCCAGTTAGCTTTAATCCCATAATCTCACTAGTTGGCCTCCAAAGTAGACATAAAGTGGATGCTGCTAACATATATGTATTCCATTTTTTTGTGTTGACTATGGTGTTTCTTAAATATGTGATTTTTAATTATATGACCTCACGTTAATACTCACAAGTGTCCTAAATATTGTCAATATATTTGGGAATCCAATAGTTGTTTTGTCTTTACAGCGACATGTAGTATAAGTGTCATTACTCAACCAATGGGCTCTTTACACGTCGTCGTCCGCATTTTGGAAGACCGGCTCGATTTACCGTCACAGGCATACATCGTTTTTGCAAAATCTCCTCCAGCAGGGCACGGAGTAAAATTTATAGTCCAACAATTTGGAATTAGTTGTTCTTTAGTGGTGTTTCAGTTTATTTTAATGGGTGGAATTCATATTATTTGCTTACAACTACTGTAAATGGAGTCAAGGGTCTTGGTAATGGAATGAATTATACTAAAATGTATCAAATAACAAAGTGTGTTGCAAATGATCTGTTTTTTTTTTCTATTCCAGGAACACCTGACTTTGACATCAGGCGTCATCATTGCTTCTATAAATAGCGGGCTGAGGAAATGGCCAAAGAATCCAAATTCAGCATGACAGAAACATTTGTAGTGGCAGGAACCAACGGCCACAACGGCCAAATGTGGCACACTCCGACCACTGACTCTGTGTCAGCGGGTCATGCGTCCGGTGCCAACCGTACGTCCAGGATGGCCCGTGTGGCCTCTGATGTCAAGCACACGTGTGCCGCCTATGTTCTGGCACTCAGGCCCTGGAGCTTCAGCGCTTCGCTCACGCCAGTGGCCCTGGGAAGCGCGTTGGCGTACAAGTTGGAGGGCTCGGTGGACTTGGTTGTCCTGATGGTGTGTGCCGTGGCCGTTCTGGTAGTGCACGGCGCGGGCAACTTGGTCAACACCTACTACGACTTCTCCAAAGGCATCGACCACAAGAAGAGTGACGATAGGACTCTGGTGGACGAGATCCTGGCGCCTCAGGATGTTGTCATGTTTGGAGCCTTGTTATACTCTTTGGGGTGCTTGTGTGCCACGTTGCTCTTCTTCCTGTCTACACTCAGACTGGAACACCTTGCCCTGATTTACTTTGGGGGACTCTCCAGCTCTTTTTTATACACCGGAGGTATGTACAATTGTACACCCTTCATCCATCTGTTGCTATGTGCTTGTCTTGGCTTTGGTGGCTCCCGTTCCAGACATTACAACGACACGGTTGATCTCACCAGGCATGAAAATCTCTCACCTTTCGGCGAAATTCGCCGTTTTGAAGTCAAAAAGGGCGACCTACGTGAATTGCGTAGATCCGAGGAGAAATTCTTTTTGGGAGGAGGGGGGGGGTGTCGGGAGGTTTTATTTAATTATTACTATTATCATCATGTGATTAACTTAGTACGTAAACTGAGCACTTAAGAACACAGTCAGCAAATTCTTCTAGATGCTTCGCTGACGAGAACCAATCATCGGCCCAAGCTGCGTTCCATTATTCCAAACGCGCGCACTCCTTACGCGTGTACATGGAGTGCTCGGAGAGCCTTCGGTTGCATTGCAAAGCCGCGAAAACAAAAAGCAGGCCTTATCCACACCGGGGCAGACCAGAGCGCAGCATACACACTTGCCTGTATTTGCCAGCAGATTGAATTTGGTGAGTAATGGTTTCAATCGTTTTCACGTTTTGCGATATAAAAAAGTTACTGTCATTCGTTGCAGCTTGCGTTGAACACTGCCAGAGCTAGCCAAATCTCTCATGAAAAAAAATAGCTCCCGTTAAATTGGCGTCAAGCTTGTGTATTTAGCGGTAATATAAACGAAGAAACACACTGTTGAGTCAAATTAAGCGGCATTCTCTCGGATGGAGGGGGCGCCTCACATCGCTCCCGTCGTCCGCCGGAGACGCGTTATTTTCGGCTTGGATTTGAGCTGACGGCCGGTGTCGGCACAACAGCGGCCCGACGAGTGGTGGGAATGAGTCCTGCTTCTTAAAGCTTTTCAGAAATACAGGGTTCCCTCGTTTTTCGCGGTTAATGGGGACCAGAACCCGCCGCAATAAGTGAAAAACGCGAAGTAGAAAGAAATTAAGAAAGCTTTAAAACTAAAAGCCACCGGGGGAGTCTGTTTTTTAAAATATTTATATTTCATTACATAGACATGCGTCGTAGGGAAGGGAGATTGAGGGACAAAAAAAGGAGTTAGATGAGGCTGCTAAAGGCAGTGGATACCTCATCAGCTGGGTGAATAGCAGACTTGGTAAGAACAAGTTTGCAAGGATAGTCGGGTATTAAATCCAATTATAAACACAATTACAATGTTATTTTTCTATAAGATTTTTATGTCATTGCTTTATTAATCATTAGGTGCTAGAGTTGTTAAGTATGGATAATAATGAAATAATAGTTTTAAGAAAACTGTGCTGTTGGTGGCTCAGTGACCATCTGATGTGGTTTGTTCTCAGATGAACAAGTTGAGGAAGGAAGTTTTGATGCAGAGGTTGAAGGAAGAAAAGAGGCAGACTGACTGAGTCACAGCCAGAAAGTGTTGATGACAGTTTTGATTTCTATTCACTGTTGCCCCCTCCCAATTAAAGTATGTCACAGTCGCAGCCAATTATGATCTAAAGCTGGTTAAAATTTAAGTTATGTTGTTTTAAGGTGTATTAAATACTTGTTCATGTGCCCCTTTTGATCTACGAGCACCCATTCCTCCACCGGTCTCTGCATGGCCCTGCTGAAACACAGTGTGGGTCGACAGAGCTCAATATTTTGTTGGGGTGTACAATACAGTGTACTGGAACATATTTCCTCCACACCCTTCTCACCTTTTTAACCCCTGACCCATTTTCATGCCTGTCTCACTCACTATTAGGGTTGGGCATCGAGCATCGATGCTCCCGGAATCGTTCGAATTTTAAAATTTCGATTCCTTGTTTAGATGCCCTGACCGCCGAGCGGGGAAAAAATTGCTCGAGTTTAAAGACTGATATTTATATACAAGTTATAATTAGCCCTGTGAGAAGTTCATTTAAATTAAAAAAACGTCGAGAAGTTAAGACTTTAATATAAACTATGCAATTTTTTGGACCCTGCATTTTTTTTTTTTTTGACCCTGCCTCTTAAAAGAATCTGAATCGGGAATTGTTCGGAACCGAAATTGAAGCGTGGAATTGGAATCGGAACCCGAATCGTTCAATTTCAAACGATGCCCAACCCTACTCACTGTCATTGTGCTGTGCTGTAAATACACACTAAAGAGCACATGACCCTAATTACTCAAGCCTAATATTTAATAATATACAGTGTATCACAAACGTGAGTACACCCCTCGCATTCCTGCAGATATTTAAGTATATCTTTTCATGGGACAACACTGACAAAATGACACTTTGACACAATGAAAGGTAGTCTGTGTGCAACTTATATAATAGAGTTCATTTATTTTCGCCTCAAAATAACTCTAAATATAGACCCTACTCACGTGACGTCACAGCTACGCCCCCACACCATGTTGTCCGTCTACTCGTCATGTTAACGCATTACCGCTTCGTAAATTCCTCCTATTATGGCGTGTTTTTCTGCTCGTTAACATTAATAATCAAAATGGTGAAGGCGTGTGTGGCGGTCGGTGGCAAAAACAGAGAAGATAGACGGCGAGACTTGAAGTTTTACCGTATTCCGAGAGACCCGGAGAGGAGAGCAAGATGGACTGCTGCAATTCGACAAGAAAACTGGGCTCCATACGACTACCACAGATTATGTAGTAGTCATTTTATATCTGGTAAAATGCATTTAATCTATATTTAGAGGGTTTTGGGCTGACAACCACAATTAAGATCATTGCTAGGCTAATCGCCGACAACATACTGTTTCAAATTCAAGATGCTTATTTGTTCTACCATCTTTATTTTTTGAATAATATTTAGCTGGTAACAAGTGAAAGAAGTTGGCCTCGTCTACGGATCATCGGTTAAACAGGGGTGTCCAAACTTTTTGCAAAGGGGGCCTGATTTGGTGTGGTAAAAATGGGGGGGGCTACATGGGCTGATTTACGTAGAACAATACATTTAAAGAAATTTTAGCAAGCCCTTCTGTGTGTCACATTTGCTTTATTATTATTTTTTTAATACATAATTTCAACAGTCTCGTCTTTGTGGCGTTCTCTTTCGACACTCGGGCTCTTGCGAAATACTGCTGCTGTGCTAGCTTCAAGTTGCTATAATTTCTCGCTGCGTATCTTTCCTGTAATGTTGTCGTACATGTCAGCGTGTCTTGTTATTATCGCGTCACATCGAACGCTTTGAAAACAGCGACTGCCTCTTTGCAAATGAGGCAGACACAGTTGTTGCGTGTTTTATTGAAGAAATAGTCCAATATCCACCTATCCTTGAAGCGTCTGCCATCGCAGTCAACTTTTTTCTTTTTTTGATTGTCGCCATTTTAGAAATCACACAGGGTTAGAGTGCTGCTCTTAATGTTTTTCAAAGTTTCGTGAGAATAGGCCGAGTTTCTGTGGAAAAGATAGTTGTAGATATCAGGGTAGCAGATGTCAGGCAGAGAGGGCGAAGACAGCGGGTCGAAAAATATCGATTTAGACATCAAATATGGATCTGGCGAATGGATAGACTGAAGCTTTTCCACATAACGCCTTTTATGCAATGCATCCAATGAGTTTACAGCGTCTGAAAGCACTGGGGCTTCCATGAATTGCTCTATAAACTGAACGACTAATTGAAACCATTGAGAATAGGGCTAAACAGAGACGGACAATATGGCGGCCGGATACAGCGACACGTCATTCTGTGACGTCGGTGAATAGGGTCTATAGCCATCAATATCTAAACCCCTGGCAACAAAAGTGAGTACACCCATTAGAAACTACTTACATCCCTAAATGTCCAAATTGAGTACTGCTTGTCATTTTCCCTCCAAAATATCATGTGACTCGTTACAAGAGTGCTGTTAATATTGCTGTAGAGATTGAAGAGGTGGGGGGGTCAGCCTGTTAGTGCTTAGACCATACGCCGCACTCTACATCAAATTGTGTGCATGGCTGTCACCCCAGGAGGAGGCCTCTTCTGAAGACGGTACACAAGAAAGCCCACAAACAGTTTGCTGAAGACATGTCAACAAAGCACAAGGATTACTGGAACCATGTCCTATCGTCTGATGAGACGGACGGGCTTTCTTGTGTACCGTCTTCAGAAGAGGCTTTCTCCTGGGGTGACAGCCATGCACACCAATTTGATGTAGAGTGCGACGTATGGTCTGAGCACTAACAGGCTGACCCCCCACCTCTTCAATCTCCGCAGCAGTAATGACAAAACTCCTGTAACGAGTCACATGACATTTTGGAGGGAAAATGACAAGCAGTACTCAATTTGGACATTTAGGGATGTACGTAGTTTCTAAGGGGTGTACTCACTTTTGTTGCCAAGGGTTTGGATATTGATGGCTATATTATGAGTTATTTTGAGGGGGAAATAAATTAACTCATTATATAAGCTGCACACAGACAACTTTTCATTGTGTCAAAGTGTCATTTTGTCAGTGTTTTCCCATGAAAAGAAATACTTAAATATCTGCAGAAATGCGTGGGGTGTATTCACTTTTGTGATACACTGTAACACTTTATTATTCATACCCAAAGTTGAAGCAAATTCTGCATTTTAGATTGAATTCTATTATATTTTTCAAGGTAACAGTATTTTTTTTATTACAGGAAAACGTTCATATGTGAACTAAAATTTCAAAACCCATGAATGAATTGGTCAGAATATGGGCGAGTTAAAACCTTCGTAAAATGTCAAATATTTGGATGATCCTTACATTTTCAGAGCGTGACGTGAGCATGGTTATTTGATATTTATGTCTACCTACATTACGATATGATGGCAGATATGAGCACACACGAACATGGACAACCTTGCAAAACAATACAGAGCCTGCAATGGTTGGATTCTCGGTGAATAGCGAAAATGTTTTTACAAATTTGTTATACATTAAATATCACATTAGAATGAACGTGCTATTTGACAAATGTTGTTATTTTTGTTTGTACCTTTGCATTATGCAGCTCTCTCAATAAGATGTGATTAACTTGATTGTTGAGCAAGGTCATATAGGTCCCAGAATCATGCTAACTAAAGTCCCATTTACTTTAAAGTTTAAAAACCTTTTCAGGTATTTTGGTCACTATTGTTGACAGCTATTCAAAAGTTAACACTTAAGACCTTGACTTTTTTAAATTAAAAAAAGAAAAAAAATATTACTATAAAAAGATATTAATCATTGCATACAACTAGGGTTGTCCAAAACAACTATTTTTCTCCCATTAGTCAGCAGACCTTTTAATGATTAGTCGCCTATTGTACCGTAATCATTTTTTCCCCTTTTTTTTTTTTTTTTTTTTTTTTTTTTTTTTACTAAACTAGTAATTACATTTTTGTTGACGCTTATTAATTCACATTGTATTTTTCTGGTTTTTTTTTTGTAATTGTAATAAATTTATAAATTAATAAAATGTTAATATAAACTATATTAAGGTTCGGGCCCCAATTAACACTCTAAAGTTGATTTTATTTTTTACATAGTATTTAACACATTGCATGCCATTGCTGGCAATAAACATCCAATTCGTTTTAACCAGGAAAACTAGCTCTGAATGCTTATGTTTCAGTGCCATTGACGGCGCTAGATGTCCAACTTGGCTGGGAGCGGTGAATGAACGTTTGTTCCTCCCGGTCAATATGGATTGGACGTCTAGCGTCGTCATTGGTAGCCAGTTACAATGTGACTGGAAGGGTTGGAAAAAAAAAAAAATATATAATTCGTGCAGCAAGGGTTAAACTGCGTAGTGACTGTAAAAAGTTAAACTTGTAACATCCCTTCTGTCCGACATTACTTCATCTGTCTTTTGGATCCTCAGGGATTGGTTTAAAGTACGTGGCCTTGGGAGACGTGGTCATCCTCATCACCTTTGGCCCACTAGCCGTCATGTTTGCCCATGCCGTGCAGGTGGGCTACCTGTCTGTCCTGCCGCTGGTTTATGCCGTCCCGCTGGCCCTCAACACCGAGGCCATCCTACACAGCAACAACACCCGAGACATGGACTCGGACAAGCAGGCGGGCATTGTCACGTTGGCCATCCTCATCGGGCCCACGCTCTCCTACGTGCTCTACAACCTGCTGCTCTTTATCCCCTACGTTCTATTTTGCATCCTGGCCACGCGCTACACCATCAGTATGGCGCTGCCTCTTCTTACGCTGCCCATGGCCTTCCCCCTGGAGAAGGAGTTTCGTAGCCGATGCTACACAAAAATCCCACAGAAGACGGCCAAGCTCAACCTACTCATGGGACTTTTCTACGTCTTTGGCATCATTTTGGCTCCTCGGGGCAGCCTGCCCTTACTGTGATTCATACTTCTGTTTTTTTGTTTCTTCTCTTCATGGTTACGTCACATGCTTTAATTTATTTTTTTTAATTTATTTGTCCTGTAGGAATAGAAATTTTGGCGCTTTCTCTTTGACAGTGCACAAGTTATTGTTTATTCAGTATTAAGGTCTAGTTGCCATATTTCTTCTAATACAGATGCCTGAAAACAAAATTTACACTGCTTTCATCGAACATACTAATTTGTACTGGGTGATATTTGCTTTTGCCAGCCAAATAGTTTTTTTTTGCATTGTAATAAAAGTTGCTGATGCTTAATACTTTGTCATCCTTTTTCCTACATTCATTCATTCATTTTCCATACCGCTTACTAATAAATGAACTAAGAGCTGGATCAAAATGGTATGTTTAGAACATTTCTTTTGGGGACTATAATAAAATAGACAGGTAACATGTTTTCTTCTGTTTATACACCAGAAAAGTAGTATAAATACGTCAGTACCTCTTTCAATTTACTTTGGGCAAGGATTTTTTTGCCTTTGGTTGAAGAATGCACATTTACGTTGAGCCGCAGGGGGTGCTATTGGCTAACCACAAAAGCGCTACGGAAACGGTAACGAGAAAATGAATCAACTTTCACACATTTTTTGGGAGTTGGAGTGACGTTCACTACTTGACGCAAGGCTCCGGACTTTGACTGCTACAGACATTTCCTAATTAACTGGGAGGTTCGGCAGTGACTGATCATGTTTGTTCCTTTGACGACGATGGATGTCAAATCTGTTTTGAACTGACATGTGTTTAAGAAGAAGAGGCCCTATCTCTGCTACATCTGTTGACCTTGGGCGATAAGTGAGGTAAACCGTCACTCGGATTAACCTCAATTGGTTTGGACGTCCACCGCCGTCACTGGAAGTGAATGAGTTAGTTAGGGATCTACTACTACTTTCGTCCTCAGGATGCATGAAAAAATTAGGATGATCATTAACTGTCAGCCTCTTATAGTGAAAAAAAGAATTGGACCTCTCGTGCTGTCATTGGCAGCCAGTCAAGTGTTAATTCTCCTGATGACTTGACATAACTGTCTGATTCGTGTGCTTTTTTTGTTATTTTTTCCACACAATGAAACTAGTAATTATAATACAGTATTTCTTTCTATTAACAAAAGCAAAACATACAGATAAAACAATTAACAATATCAAAAACAAAACAAACACAAATATGCCAGGGGGTATAAACATTCCAAACATTGCACTTCAGAGGGAGACAGAAAAAATGGATAATGCTGTAATCAGTTTTTCACAAAAAAAAAGTTCAAGTTTTTCACAAATATTGTTTATAATACAGTAATAATAATGAGGATAGGGTCACAAATAACGTCAGGAACCCACACCTGCCTTGGCGGTCCAAGCGCGTTTCCATGTTTACGGAAGCACTCGAACGCAGCCGCACCCGTGACGTCATGCATGGGCGTGTTGTCATGGCTGTGCGCTGCGAAACCCCTCAGTTTGGTACCCATTTATTTCCTTTAAAAGCACCTATGTCAGCGTTGCTCGGAGGCCGGAACATGGGATTATTGCTTGCCACAAAGTAGACATTCTTGACAAAGAGCCGGTAAGTAACTGCGCAGTGAAATAAATATCTTTTCACGCCAATAAACGTTGCCAAACATGGGTTAGCTTGCTAGCGTCAGCGTTTGACAAGCTACTAACACACACACACACACACGCAGACACACATACACTAAATATGTCGGACGCAATTAGTCCGATCGGTTCGGAGCGTTCCATTTGGAATACTACCGGCGATATTTCTTTCTCCCCATTGCACCGGGTGACACTTTGCAGGACAGAAAGTGCGTTTGGTTTTGGGACCCTTTCCAGAAATATAGTGGCGGCAGCTGTGAGCGGAGGCAGGTGCTTCTCACTTGACAGGCGACGACAGGCTCAGTTCGGCTATATGACGTTACCGTGTCTTGCAATAGGTTCTGCATTTGCTTGGGAGCAAGCTTTTAGTCCAGATCTTTGATACACACCTTAAACCTTCCATGCAGGAATTATTAGATATACATATATTTTTTTTTAACCCTACAATGCACTCGTTGGCAGCCATTGACAGCGCTAGACGTCCAATCCATTTTGACTGGGAGGGGCAACGTTCATTCGCTTCTCCCAGTCAAAATGTCCATCGCCGTCAATGGCACTGAAACATAAGCGTTCACAGCCAGACTTTCTAGTTTAAATGAATGGAATGCCTATCGTCATCAAAGGCGTGCAATGAGTTAAATATTATGAAAACTTTACCTGGGGCCCTAATCATTTTGTGTTTCTATTTTAATTGTAATTTCATTAATTTAGTTTTTTTTTTTTTCAATTTCACAGAAATGAATCTTCACATTTACTGATGATTATCTTGTTTTGAATCTTTTTTTGTTTTAAATCAACAAAACAAACTTAAAAATGAGTGTGATTTTCGGAATACAGTACAATTAATGTTTTCATTTCTACACATGGCCAAATCTCAGCATATTGCTGTTATAAAACGTATCCATCTACTCCCCAAGATAGCAGACAGACGTTGAAAAGATGTTGGCTCAACATTACACTGTCGATCTTATATCGTTGAATCAACATCACTTTTGCACCCTCAATTAATGTTGTTTCAACGGCGAAATCCTTACAAAACTTAAACGTCATTTTGATTATTAATTATATTAGAACAACGCTGAATTAATGTTATTTTTTGACCCAAAACGACCGCTCATCCATAATTCAATGACTTTTCATATTTCCCCGTCAATCATAAATCAACTATTTGACAACATTAGTTCATCAGCTATAAAACAATGTTTACCCAACCATCACCTGACATACCATTGAACAACGTTGTTTCAACTTCACTTGAGGTTGAAAATTTCGATGTCAACCATACTGATGATTTTGATGGAAAATCAACGTTTACTCAATGTCTGTCTGCTATCCGGGCCATTATCAGTTCATCTTATCATAAAACAAAGAATGATGCAGACATTATTTTAAATTTATATTCATTTCAACACCCATCTTGAAATCATGACAACTTGTATTTGACTCATCACACCCATCCAAATCCAAGTGGAAACTTTTCATAACGAAAGTGCACTTGTCTTGTAAATGTAAGCATCACAATTCGTTGGTAGGCATTGTGTAATAATGACATGTAGCCAGTGTTGGGAAAGTTCATTTTTTACATGAAATAGTTCAAGATGCAGTTCACAAAATTTAAAATGAATTCTTCAGTTCATTGTTCATAAATCAAAATTTTTAACTTTTGCAGTTCTGTTCCGTTCTTCTCCCCAATCATTTGCAAGCTATTATTGAGTTGGAATAGAACCACAGACAGCATTTATTTTATTCACTTTAACACTGACACTGTGTCAGATTAATCTTCATATTCAATTTCAAATCCACATTCGTACTAGACCTGCTCGTAAAACTTAAAATGTCGGGACTGAGCCAGTGTTCTGTCAGGTTTTGCACCCCATCAGAAATTGTAACTTTGCGGTTCTGAGCATGCGTGCAACGTTACAAATGGCCGCGAATGCAGCGATTTCAAATTAAACGCCAAAAACGTTCTAAATAGAAAGGAATATGTACTTTGGTCATTGATGCACATGAAGGAAAGTTCTTCACACACATCCTACCATGTGGCTGTGCTTAACTCGACTGCACGTCGCTCTCTCACAGTTTCTTCCCTGTGCTGTTAAGTATTTAATTATGCCATATTCGCGTTCATGAGACAGAAATATGATGTGTTCAATTCAAGTTCGCCCAAAATATGAACATTTTCATGAACGATCATTTATTAAACGCGTTCATGCACAAGACAGCATGTAGCTTAACATTGCCACTAGCAGAAATCTTTGATTAAACATGCAGGTTCACATACTCATTTTTAACTTCACATGAAATTGCCTAACAAATATTATCATGATATACACAGACAGTGCTACATTAGCCCAGTCGCTTTGTCTAGGCTTGACATGTCTGTGTCGAAATAAAAGCACTTGATTTTGTATGTACTGTATAAATGAAGAAGTGGCGCTAGACGTATAATTCATTTTGTGTGGCAGGGTGGCAGTGAATGATCGCAGTTCAAAATGGATTAGACATCTATCGATGTCACTGAATGGCACTGAAAAGTTCTCATTCACTGTCATTCATTATTATCATCATACATCAATATTACGAACAGATAGCACAACCCCTGTGGGTTATTGGTTTAGCTCATTTTGGCCCATAATGTGTTTACTGTTTCAGTCCAGCTGGGATGGCGAGTCGGACCAACAGCCTGTTGGCCACTAGCCAAAGATGAGTGCTTCCGCTTGTTTGCATTGTGTTCTCTCTAGAGAGCTCAAACTTCATTTTGGGTTACACCGATACAAAGTCTGTTAAACTGAAGGCAAAATTATGTAGTTTAGTATTTTTTATTCTTGTAGAGCAAATTAAAATTCACGTATTTTCGTTTAGAGGTCATTTACAGAACCCATTAATCTCGTGTATTAAGTGTGAAGTTTTTTTTTTTAATACTATAGATAGTTAATATTTTTATATGACAAAAATGGCAGATTTTCATTGATCTGAAATGTCCTCCACGCCCATCCTGTTTCTTTTTCACTGAGCACCCTTCCCACACAATCCAAAATAACAACACCCAAAGCTTCCTCCCCAAAATTGCCTTGCCCCTCCCCCTCCCTGTCTGCTCACTAGCAGGGCAGCGAATGGTGTCCCTGCAGGCTGTGAAATACGTACATCCTTATTGTGGTGTGTATGCGCCTCTGCATATTGATTTGTAAACAGTGAGTCAGTGACCAGAGCCAGTGTCCTCATATGATAGAATAAATCTTAAATCTTTTGATTGGTTGTACGTGAGATCAAACGATTATGGACCTGAATAAATACCCCCATCTCGTCCCTGGTCATCCTCTTCTATTGCTTCCATGGCTGTAACCCTTGCTGACAAAAAGCTGGACATCAATGGTGTCTTATATTCTGCTTCCATCTTGGATCCTCTCCAGTCACTCTGGTTTTGCGTATTTGCAAGACTGCATGAAACTGTATTATCATGTACCATGTTTTTCGGACTATAAGTCGCAGTTTTTTTCATAGTTTGGCAGAGCGTGCGTCTTATACTCTGGAGCGACTTATGTGTGATTATTTACAGTCGGGTCAGGCCGACTTCTCTCTCGCTAACGTTTTTTAAAATAAATATATATTCATGTATTTAAACTAAAACGATGTATGGATGTTAAATAAAAAAAATAATTTGGATAAAACAGAGAAGGCGCTGTGCATGCCTGCGCACGTGAACGCAGTGGCTCTCTTTTCAATCTTCCTCTCCCAGCACCCTGCAGCGCCCTCCGCGAGCATCCTGGTATTTCCTTTTCGATATGGAGCAGCTAGAGGAGTGAAAAACAAACTAAAGAAAGGGGAATTGAAAAGCAAAAATTTGGGTAGGAGTGGGATATGAAAAGGATTCAAATTGATTGTTGAAGGTGCTATACGGAAACCTGTGTCGGCTTCGCTGAATGTAAACAAATGTGGCACTTTGGTCTCATACGAGAAATATATTTAACAAACTTTTCCAGCGTTATTTCCTTGTTTAAATGCATTTATAATGATCATAAAAATATGTAGACTATTTAAACATTGAGAAAACTTGCGTTTTTTTTCTGCCAACTCGAGTAGATTAAAATAAATGTCAAATCCACTATCCGCCTGTTAGATCAGACACGCAAACATAAAAGATATAAATGTTTATTGACTATCCATCTTACAGTCTTGTTTAACTGGGTGAATTCGTTACAAAAGACAGGCTTTAATTTGTTATTATTATGCATATATGCACCTCATCGTCACAAACGTGATCACACAAAACGCAACCACGTATCGCATCCTTGCATTTCCTCCTCCTGAGTCCTCACAAATATAACATAAAATTTAGTTAATTTTTTTTCAGTCTCGGGCAAGCACATCAAGTTAATTGATCGGGCTTGGGCCGCGTCGGGCTTTAATACCCGCGGGCCGGTCGGGTCGGGCTGGATTTTTTAGGCCCGATCTAACTTCTACAGTCATGTTAAGTTAGCATACCGTACACCTATTCAGCCTGTTGTTCTCTATTGTATTTTAAATTGCCTTGAAAGATGACATGTCTGTCCTTGGTGCTGGATTCTATCAAATAAATTTCCCCCAAAAATGCGACTTATACTCCAATGCGACTTATATATGATTTTTTTCCCTTTTCATTGCGCATTTTTTGGCTGGTGCGACTTATACTTAGGTGCGACGTATAGTCCGAAAAATACGATATGTTGAAAACCGACCTCCTCGGCTTGTTCATTCATGGAGTGCGACATACCACATTTGTTTTTCTCATGTTTTTGTTGTACAGGGTGTCCATAAAGTCTCTTTACCATTTAAAAAAAATATTAAAAATGCAGTTGATTAGATATTTTATTCAGATTTGTTCTATTGTATTCAGTGTTTATTAAAGTTTTTTATTACACTGCATTTGTGTGTACCATTGTGTGTCAATTGATGCCGTTGCCACAATTGGTGAGGCTTTGCTACAGCGATGTTAGGTTTTGTGTTGGTTCACTCCTAGTGTGTTCCTGTGATTACCCATTGATTTCACCTGGTGCCTGCTCCTAGTGTATCAGCCAATCTGCATCCTTCTGTGTCACCCAACTGTTCCTTATTGTCTCGTTACCCCTTGTCTCTGTGTGTATATAAGCTCCCAGTTTCTTTTCACTCCTTGGTGCGTCATTTGCCACGTTTACATGGAGCCAAATATTCCAATTACAATCGGAATATTTGTTCAAACCGAATAAATGTGTTCCATATAAACACCTCATTCGGAATGAACAGGCCCAAACCGAATGGAATTTCATTCCGATTCACAGGGGTGGAATATTCCTTTTCCCAAACCGATTAGAAGTAAAATTATATCATGTAAACAGGGAAGCGGAATGGTGCCTGGTTGCGTTCTTTCTGCACATGCTTCGTACTGACGTGGTGATGTCACTTTGTGACGTAAGTAACGTCACTTGCAACATGGCTTCCAAGCACAGCGCACCTAATTGGAGTCCGGCGGAAAGATTGTATTTAATTCAAACTTTAAAAGAATTGAATATAATTGCTCGCTTGGACGGGCGTAAAACGAGGAACAGTGAAGTATTTAAAAAAGTTCACGAGAGGTTACACGAAGCCGGAATAGACCGGAGCGTTGACCAGATTAGAAACCGGTGGAAAACCGGCTACTACAAGGCAAAAGAGCAAAACAGCAGAAGCGGATACGACCCCACAAACACAACAAGTGGGTTAAAGTTAAAACAGCAGCACTCCGACGATCGATCTCCATGTTTTGCAACGTGACGCTTTGTTTTGATTAATCTGCGCATGTCAGACGGCAGTTGTCAAACGTCTTTTCGGAATAAAGGCAGTCACATGTAAATGCTGGATCGGAATAGATGAAGTGACATGTAAACAGCTGATCTGAAATTTCCCATTCGGAATGATTTGAATCGGTATGAATAAAAGTCAGCATGTAAACGTGGCTAGTGTCAATGCCCATGCACTCGTCAGCGTTTGTTCTCAACAGTTTTCACCATCCAAGTCCTTGTGTTCCTCACTAAGTTTTTGTTACCCAGTCTTTGGTTGGTAACAGTTTTGTTTGCCTGTTTTACTTTCTTTGGATCATCACAGCCTTTGTTGTGCACTTTGTTTTTGTTGGCTTTCATTATATCATTTTTTGCACTGCCGGTCTGCATCACCTCTTTTCCCGCAATTGGGTCCACACACCACCGAATTCCTGATAAGCGAACATGGCAAGAAATCGAGTACCGTCTTGATGTGCTTCGTGCAACTAAGGGTGCCCATGTAGAAGTGTATGAAAAGAGGTTAAAAAACTTCAATAAACACTGAATTAGGGCTGCAGCTATCGAATATTTTAGTAATCGAGTAATTGACTGAAAATTCTATCGATTAATCGAGTAATCGGATAAAACAAATATATTTTTGGGTGAAAAGCAATTATAAATATACATGAGAAAACAAGACATTTCATCTAATCTTGAACCATTTTCAGTCAATCAATGTCTTTATTTTCGATGTATGTTGTTGAAAACAGCCAACAATTGCATCTCAGATGTAACTAAAATAAAAAAATAAAAAAAAAGACTAATTCACTGCTTTCACTCAAAAAACCTTCAGATCTTATTAAAAAAAAAAAAAAAAAAAAGTGTATATATATATATATATATATATATATATATATACCTAAAAATGCCATTACGCTTGATAACACACATCACTTAAAAGTTAGGATTTTTTTCCCACGTGTTTCCATTGAATTTCTATTTGTGTCAAGCCATTTTTAAGTTCTAGTTAAGTTTTAAGTTAGTCTAAATTGTAAGTCCTGATAGGATTTTGAGTTTTTGCAGTGTTCAAAATAAATGTATGATTACAGGCTGTATTGGAGCACATTAGGGACCAGTGCTACTTGGTGTTTTATCCAGCAGTGACTACTGAGCTAAAATTGATAGTTAGCATTATTGAGTTTTTATTTTACACCCTCATCACTCCACATCGCTATGTTATGTTAAAGCCTGTATGTAAGACACGTTAGCCAAGCATCGACAGTGGTCATAATTAATAGAAACCTAGCCCTCCGCAGGGCTAACGTTACGTTAATCTTATTTATTAGCGCTTAGCGCTCTTTATTAGTGCTTAGCGCTCTACTGCTTTAAGATGGCGGCTGTTTACTAACGCTGCCCAGACGCGGCCGAGTCTGTCATTTCGCATCTTGTTCAACATACATGTGATCTCTATGAGACTCATCAGACACTACCTGCTACCAACTACCATCGTGCGGGCTAGTATTTAGCAACGTCGGCGTCGTTTTTAGCGGCTGTCGGCTGCAGTAAGTTTTTTTTCTCTTCTTCTTCTTCCTCTACATACGTGACATCAGCGCGCCCCGCATTAAAAGTAGTCCAAGCAAAACATGATGCTTAGAGCTGTCAAAATAAACGATTACTCGAGGTGAATAAAACTACTCGGATCAGTTTTTAAACTCGAGTTACTCGAGTTGCTCGAGTATTCGTTTCAGCTCTACACTGAATACAATAGAATAAATCTGAATAAAATATCTAATCAATTGTATTTTTACAAATTTTTTTGAAATGGTAAAGAGACTTTATGGACACCCTGTATTACATATTGCAGTTCCACAGGATACATACACACTGCAATTCTTACAGTGATATGAAAAAGTTTTGGGACCTCTTCATAATATTCAAGAGTTTCCTTTACAGGTGTTAGTTGAATCAGCAATTTCAATCAAATATTTCATATAGCAGACAAACACAGTAATATTTTAGTAGTGAAGAAAAGTTTATATTGTTGGACAGAGGTCTCCAAACAAGTTCTCAAGGATCGGTGTGGGTCCTGATTTTTGTTCCAACCAATCCAACACAGACAGCTTAACCAATGAGGTTTCTGTTAAAACAAGCATCACTTGACTGCAGTCAACTGATTATACTTGTAAAACACCAGATTGGTGAAAAGGTGTTGTGTTGTTTAGTTGAAATGAAATTCTGTATCCACTGCGGCCATGTGCAATAATTATTTAAAAAAAAAAAAAGCCATATGCAGAAATTTGTTCACCCTTTTTGTGTCTTGATTTGAATACCTTAACATTAGTTATTAGAACACAAATTTTATGGGTAAGCTCATTGACCTTTGACATACACAGGTCATCAGAGAGTGATTTGGGTGGCTATTTGCAAATATTTATCTTCTTTACATCTTCTCTGAAGAGTGCTATCATGGGAGCCTCCAAACCACTCTCAAATGACCTGAAAACAAAGATTGATCCACATCGTGGTTTAGAGGAAGGATACTAAAAGCTATCGCAGAGATTTCAGCTGTCAGTTTCCTTTATGAGGAACATAGTGAGGAAGTTTAAGACCACAGGCACACTTTAGTTAAGGCACGGAGTGACAAGCCAAGAAAAACCGAACTGAAAAAACTAAATGAGCAGAGGCAAAGGAGGTCGATAAATGTCAAACTCAACACGTAGACCAACTCCAAAGACCTGAGAACATGACATTGCTGCGGATGGTGTAATTGTGAATTGTTTATTCATTGGACTTTGCACAGGAAGAGATGCTGTATTGGAGAGTAATGCGGAAGAAGCCTTTACCACACACATGACAGAAACAGTCACATGAAGTATGCTAAAGCACATTTGGACAAGCCAGCTTCATTTTCGTATAAGGTACTGTGTGCTAACTAAATTAGAATTGAGTTATTGGGACCTAACAATGGATGGCAGGCATGGAGGATGAAGACGACAGTATTCCAAGACAATTTGTACACACAATAAAAATTGGTGGTGGTTCCAGCTTGCTGTGGGGCTGTGTGGTCAGTGCAGTACTGGCAACTTTTTAAAGTTGAAGGTCGCTTGGATTCTAGGTATTCAGTATGAGCACATTCCTGAGAACAATGTTCAAGAGTGACAACATTAAAGTTGCATTGAGGCTGGATACTCCAACAAGACCCTAAAGACCCTAGATACTAGCCTGGTACTCCAGACTCACCGCTGTTCCAGCTATTGAGTCTGGCCACCATTAAGCGGATAAAATTTCCAGGGCGGAGCAAACCACAGCAAACAGACAGCGGAGTGGACCAATCAGCGACGGGCGGGACGAGGGACTTGCGCGCGGAAGTAAACATACGAGGAGAGCGGAGTTTATTCAACATGGCTAGCGCGAGACAGACTGTTGTCAATGACTTGTGTCGATGTGTTTTTGGTAATTTAAAACTGATTTTACCGTGGATTGGAACATATTTTCGGCTCTCCCGTTCGCCATCTGTGTTGTTGTGGAGACGTCTTCCGACGAGGAAGAGTGACGTTGCTCGTTAAGAACACGTCACGCAAATAAACGAATCTGATTTGTCGATTGATTTTGTACTTGCTCGAGAGGCCGTTAATGGGCTGGGTCCCAGATTATACTCTCAGTGTTTGAAAAACACAGGGAGAACAGTCTGGCCGTGCCAGGCAACCTAGATACGGCTCAAAATATACAAAGGCATTCATGCAGAGGAAAAGGTACAATGTTCTGGAATGGCCGTTTCTTTCCCCAGACCTGAAGAGTATTGAGAACCTGCAGCGTGATTTAACATGGGCTGTCCATGCTCTGAAACCATCAAACCTGTCAAAACTGGACGTTTTGTGGAGGACTTTAGTCCAAGATACATTCAACCAGTATTTAGACCCTTATTGTTATTATTATTATGTTTAGAGATGTTTTTTTTTTTTTTTTTTGCAAAAGGAGTATCTACTATACAGTATATTGATGTAGTCTTCTTGCTGGGCTGCCCAAATGTATGCCCCTGGCTTGTTTTGTTTAAATAATCACAGCACACTTTCTGAACTATAAATGTTTTTCACTTCTCAAATAGTACTGTTTGTCTGCCATATGACATATTTAACTGAAATTGCTGATCCATAAGAGCAATTATTTATAAAGGAAAAAATTATCGGGGCGCCCATACTTTTTCATACTGTTTGAGAACCAGATAAATTCTTCACCAAGGGGGACCATAACTAGGGTTGGGCATCTTTTGAATTTGAAAGATTCTAGTTTCGATTTCAGTTTGGAACGATTCTTGATTCCGATTCTTTTAATAGGCATTAGTATAAATTCTTCTTCTGATTATAATTTGATGTAGATGAAGCAAAATAATGATTTTCTTATTTGTAAAACTGATTCGAAAACACGAGGCTTTCAATATTGTTGATTTTAACAGAGGCGGCAACGCGCTATGTAAAGTACAGAGATATAGATGCAGATGTAGATGCAGCTACATCAGCCCGACGAATAATACAACTTATTCTCGTACTATTAATTTAACATTTATTCTCTAACAGTGTTAACAGTACAACTGTTTGCCGCCTAAATCATTGCAGAAGACAGACTGAATTTTATTGTTTTACTTACCCTGCGCAGCATGTTAAATACGCGGCACTCAGTGACTTGTATTCCATGAAGCCAGAGGTTTTTAATCAAATTGGTCTTGCACCCACCTTTGCATGATATAGCTGTGTTGCAAATGTTGCACTGAGCTGACTGGTCATTTTTCTTTGTGAAGTTGAGCCAAACTTTTGAGCGCCGCCGCACAGTGTCAATGGTTGAAATCAAGATGCAATGCACAAACACACACTTCATGTGGCTTCTTCTTCGTGGTGTTTGGCAGCTATTTTACGGGCCGACGGTCAAGGCATCGAAACTTTGAATCAGAATAAAAAAATTTAAACGGGTCCGGGAGAATTGGAGTGTTAGTCCCGGATCCCTTCGATGCTCGATGCCCAAAGCTAACCATAACACAGGGGGAAAAATATCCCCAAAAGAAAAAGACAGCACATAGACAGTACCTCGGCATTTGCAATTCCGATAATTCTCATATATGACAGTGATATGTCATGTAATTCGTTACTCTGGTCACACAAAACCCAAAAACTCGTAATCTGGTACGTATTTAGACTTCACAGACTTCTTTATTTCGGCTTCCATTTGAACATGGTTACGTGAAACCTAACAATCTCGTCTTTAGCACCAAATCGCTGTGCCCCACACTGTAGGCACAGCCAATTAACTCCAACTGTTACAATCGTAGCTGATGTTACTGTTGAGCATTATTAATCCATTTACTTAATTTCATCATGCAGAATAGTAATGTCAAGTAGCAACAGCTTGAGGATATAAGGTAATAAGTTTCATGATATGCAGGCGTAATAACCTCCAGAGGTCTCGATTAATTCAGGCTTAACTAGTTTGCTAGAAATTGAAATAGAGATGCGGGAAAAGGAAGGTGCTGAACTACAGCATTTTGCAATACCCAAATATACTGTAGGTACAACAGTGACTTCTGGTGACTGAATGGTGAGACATGACCCAGTCTGGGGACGTTAGGAGGTAGATATATAGTTTTCTGGAAACCCTTCACATACCTTTTGTATTTGCTTTCTTCACCTGTCACAAAACTTATTTCATAGTTTCCATGCTCATATTTGTCAATAGTTACATTTGGTTTGTGCAATTATGTTTGACATTTACCCGTTCTGTTGTCATTTATGTTTTTTTTTCTTTTTTTTTTTAGCAAATCTGAAAATCACCTTGGCATTACGTTGTATTTGTGGAGTTTCTTGTTTGTGAAAGCGGAAGAAGTCTGGGGGGGAAAAAAAAGGTAATCCATGGTTGTTGACTTTAGTTTTTACTTAAGCTCAACTGCATTTTGATTAGGTTAAATAGGACGAGTGCCATGTCAATACCCCTCTTGTCATCAACCTATAAATGACAGGGTGATCCTCTGTGGGAAAGCCATTTGCCTCATTCAGATGTCTTAGAAATGATTCAACTCATCATGTTTTTAATCAAATTAAGCACCGTAATTTCCCGAATATAACTCACACTTTTTTCCCAAATCAACTTGTAAAATCATAATGCGCATTATACACGGGTACAGGGATGGAGACAGAAATATATATATATATATATATATATATATATATAAGACCGATTTTTTAAAAATATTTTTTTTTATTGACAGGGCCGTGTTGTGTTGAAGAAAACGTATGCAGCGATCAGTTGTCGACCATTACAGTACATAACGTCACCATTTTGTTTCGGTAATACTTCACTCTGATTGGTCGAATGATTTCGTCCGTGTTAAATTCTGCTTTTTTGACTCTTCATAAAGCACAGAATTTAGTTTCTTGAACTCGTTTGAGTCAATATTTATTGCAACTCGGCAACTTGGACCATAACAAATGTAACACAACACAGACTTCCTGTGTCCGTCAACTATATCTGTCCCTCGGGAAACTCAAAAATAACAATAGTACCTCTTTTTACAGTAGCGATGCGCTCGTTCCGATTTCCAACTTCGGTCCTCACTTTTATTTTACCGTATCAATCCATGGAAGAAACATTTATTCATCATGATGAAACGATCAAGTTATACAGCAGCCTTTAAAAGAAAAGTCATATCTGTTTTGTTTTTTCCTGGATTTTGGTAAATTGGAGAAGTTGTCAGATCATATTATTACCCTGCATATTGTCAGGTTACGGTAATGTTTTGAACTACCAATGTGCTTATGCTTGTGCTGTGTTTCACCAGTTAGTAAAATGACATTTCTGTGTCTGTACACGAGCTCTGTTTTCTTGTATTCTTCTATTTATTGGTGCTAAAATTAGGGTGCGCGTTATACACGGGTACAAGAATTTTCCCTGGGTTTTACAAATAAGTTTAGGGTGCTCGTTATACACGGGTGCGCGTTATTTTCGGGAAATTACGGTAAGCACTTTTATAACAAATGTATTTTTTTGCAATTTCCTCACTGTTGTACTACACCCTTTTGCGATTATAACATGCTTCAGATGCGAAACATAGCTCAATAGATTTCTAGCTGTAGTGCCCTTCCCCCCACCAGTTTCTCGTGTGCAAAGGCCTTATTTTCCTGAATAGATGTGTGTAACGTTATATTTTTAGTGTTGGTATCCTTTCAAGAAGGACGATTGAAACTAGGCCTGCAAGCAGGACTGAACGGGCCCTCGCAGTCTAGCGCAACTCAGACGTCACGCAACTCGGACAGTGTGCAGGTCAGGGTGGTGGCAGATCCTCCTCTCTAATCATCTCATTAGAACCTAACATGCTCGAAAGTCGCCTCTTTACATACACACACCTAAGAGATAAAAAACCCTATTGGAGAGAGTACTACAAAAAAGGAGCGAATAAAGGGTCGTCACGGCAACAGACAGAGACGTGTGGACATGGGCCATAAAATAAGTATTTCAAAAGGTCTTGAAACTATAATGACCAACCTGAAAAGAACTGGACTTATATTAGAAAAATGTGTGACTTTCTATTGCCACTAGTTGGCTCTGTAGGGTTGATGCAAATGACCCCTACAGGACCCTTCAGAGTATGACTCAACAAGCACGAGATGTTTGGCGCAGATATGTTGTAGTTACAAGTTATGACTGTTCAAAACTTGTGGTGAGACGAAATGGCTTCAGTCATTTTCACTTCTCCTGTTGGACTCTTCTGCTTCAACCAAACCTCAGTATTTTTCATCAGGCACCTGAACACATGTCTTATGGCTCCCCTGATGCAGGTTTCAGGTGAATATATTTTTTTTCCTTGGAGGAGGAGCCTGTTTAGAAAAAAAAGGCATTTCCTGTTCCCAATAAGGGGCACTCGGCCTAATGGGTAATGTTTCAATGCACTCGTGTTAAGGGTGGGATCCCACACATACATGCCAGATATGAAAATGATTGAACGTTGTGTCAAGGAGCTATTAGTCTTTGACTGAATTTGTCATTTTGCCGAAAAAATGGCCGACTTAGGTCCACGCCCAGGTCAGACTCGTGAATGAAAACGCACCATTTTGAAAATTTTAGATCTCCTACGTCTCCTGAATAGTCTCACCAATTTTGAAGATGATCCAACTAACTCCCTCTGTGACAAGGTCTCAAATGTGCACCCTGTTAATTGATAAAAATTCCACATTCGATCAAAATACCCAATTTCCTGTTGGGTTTGGAATATGGGTTTAAGAGACTTTTTGGAGCAGTTTTGCACAAGGTATCGACTCCCCAAATTTCATTGCTCTACATTAAAAAAACTTAATAGGAAACGCCTTTTTGAAAAATTCAAGGGGGCGCCACTGAGCCCTTTTGTTACATTTTTTTGTAACATCGCAAGATTATCGAAATCCACGCAAAGCCGCATGTATGTGCAAAATTTGGTGAGTTCGTGCATGTTCAGGCCTCCAAATGTAAACTGTACTACAAATGGCTAAAAATTTCACATTCGATCCAAAATACCCGATTTTATAATGGATTTGGAATATGGGTGCAAGAGACTTTTTGGAGCAGTTTTGCATAAGGTATAGACTCCCCAAATTTCATTGCTCTACGTTGAAAAAACCCAATAGGAAAGGCCTTTTTTAAAACTCCTTTCTGTCGCCACTAGTTGGCACTGTAGAGTTGATGCAAATGACCCCTACAAGACCCTTCAGGGTATGACTCTCAACAAGCACGAGAAGTTTGGCGCGGATATGTTGTATATCTGCTGAGTTATGACTGTTCAAAGTTTTTTGCGAGGCAAATTGTTGACGGTCATTTTCACTTTCCTGTTTGGATCCCTCCGCTTCAACGAAACCTCAATATTTTACATCAGACACCTGAACACAGGTCTTAGGGTACCCCTGATGCAGGTTTGAGGTCAACAGATTTTTTTCCCTTGGAGGAGAAACCTGTCTCGTAAAAAAAGGCATTTCCTGTTCTCACTAGGGGGCACTAGGCCTAATGGGTAATATTTCAATGCACTCGTGTTAAGGGTGGGATACCGCACATACTTGCCAGATATGAAAAAGATTGAACGTTGTGTCAAGGAACTATTAGTCATTTACTGAATTTGTCATTTTGCCAAAAAAATGGCCGACTTTGGCACCATGCCCAGGTCAGACCCGTGAATGAAAACGCACCATTTTAAAAACTTAAGCTCTCATATGTCTCCTGAACATTCTCACCAATTTTGAAGATGATCCAACTAACTCCCTCGGCGAAAAGGTCTCAAATGTGCACCCTGTAAATCGATAAAAATTTCATATTCGATCCAAAATAACCGATTTCCTGTTGGGTTTGGAATATGGGTGTAAATGCTTTTTTGGAGCGGTTTTGGACAAGGTATAGACTCCCCAAATTTCATCGCTCTACGCTGACAGACCCTAATGTTATAGGCCAATTTTAAAATTTCAAGGGGGCGCTACTGAGCCATTTTGTTACATTTTTTTGCAACGTTGCAACATTATCGAAATTTACAATTTTCCGCACATATGTGCAAATTTTGGTGACTTTTCGTGCATGTTCAGGCCTCCATTTAAAATGCTATTTCTTTAAAGTCTGTCCCCTAAAGCTCCCATTTTGCAGTAGCTGCTCAGCTCACGCGTTCGTAAACAAACACGTTCCACCGCTCAAAGCTGTGCCAACTGCACAGATACCAAGAATTTCTAACCCTCTCCCCAGTTTGAAACCTGCCAAAAGTTTCATGTTTGGAACTGGGAAGCTGACAGGTATCCATCATTAACAACACCCTGTTGACAAGGGAGGCATGCGACTGAAATGGTAATGTTCTGTTTTTTATCGCCTTTTGAATAGCCTTTTGATTGCTATTAGAAGATTTACCGTTTCTGTTCAAATCAACTGAATGGTTGTCTGAATACGCAAAGCTGCAATGGCTGTGTTAACATGTACTTTCCGCCTCCCAAATAAATCTCAGTCGCGCTGGTTGAAGACAGTGTAAAGGAGGCGCCCCTGTTACATAATACCTCAGCACTTTCGAGAAACACTGAGTTCAGTGTAAACATGTAAAGTGGCAACATGACGGTGTCATATTAATGGTGGAGTAGCACAATGCTTTTGTCAAAAATGCTCGTGTGTACTAAACAAGTATTGGAAGTGAAGACTACTCCAAAGTTTTTCAAATATCTTATCTCGAGCTGAAATGAATACTCGAGTAACTCCAGTTTAAAAACTGAACCAAGTAATTTTATTCGCTTCGAGGAATCGTTTAATTTTGCCAGCTCTAAGCATCATGTTTTGCCCGGACTACTTTTAATGTGGGACTTGCGCAGACGTCACTTGCGGAGAGGAAGAAGCAATAATACCTGACTGTAGCCGACAGCTGCTACAAACTATGACAACATTGCTAAAAACTACGCCCGCATGATGCTACGGTGGTAGCAGGTAGCATCTGATGCGTCTCATAGATATTGCATGTATATAGAACTAGATGCGAAATGACAGACTTGGCAGCGTTAGTAAACAGCCGCCATCTTAAAGCAGTAGACTTCACAGCGCTGATAAATAAGATTAAAGTTACTGTCCCTTGCTCACGTAAAGTTAGCCCTGCGGTCGGCTAGGTTTTTATTAATTATGATTACTGTCGATGCGTGGCTAACGTTTTTTACATACAGGCTTTATTTAATCTTTAAAAACATAGCGCTGTAGAGTGATGAGGGGGTAAGATAAAAACATAATAAAGCTGTCAATTTTAACTCAGTAATCATTGCTGGATAAAACACCAAGTAGCACTGGTCTCAAATGTGCTTCAATACAGCAGGTATCATACATTTATTTTGAACATTGTAAAAATTCAAAATCCTTTCAGGACTTGCTGTTTAGACTCACTTAAAACTTAACTAGAACTTTAAAATTGCTTGACACAAATGGAAATTCAATTGGAACACGCAGGAAAGATACCTAAGTTTTAAGTGATGTTTGTTATCAAGCGTAATGATATTTTTAGGTAAGAAATAAGATTTTTTAAAAATATAAAATCAATCTAGAAGTTTCTTGAGTGAAAGCAGTGAATTATAATTTTTTTTTTTCTAGTTATATCTGCGATGCAATTGGCTGTTTTCAACGATCTACATCGAAAATCAAGACATTGATTGACTGAAAATGGTTCAATATTAGATGAAATGTCTTGCTTTCTCATGTATATTTATAAGTGGTCTTTACCTAAAAAAAAATATATATTTTATCCAATTACTCAATAGAATTTTCAGTCGAATACTCGATTACTAAAATATTCGTAAGCTGCAGCCCTAATCTCATCAGAATTGTAAACAACTGAAAGAGGTTGTGGTGAAATCAAGACTTTGTTTGTGAATTAAATGAGTCACACGCACTTAATGCAGTTCTTGGAAGCTAATTATTACACACGTTCTATTTTACGTTAGTGCCAGTTTAGAGTGTTAGGATGTGAGTGATGTGAAAGTTTCATTTATACAATGATATGACTCATTATCACATCCTAATCATTAGAGGTGTGCGAAATTTCCGATTTTTAGATTATTTGCGATTCGGCCGTGGAAGATTCGAAAACGATTCACAAACATCCAAATTCCAATTATTGAATTATACCAGGTAAAGCAGAAATAAAACACAGTCAGCACTGTCCTCGGGATGCAATGAAGAACAGACCGAGAGTAAATATCATGTTCAACTCATGCCGCTAGATAAAAAAAAAACAACAATAATACCCGACTGCGGCCGACTTCGGTAGATATCACATATATGTAGAAATACATGCGAAATGAAAGATAACGGCGGTGCCGTTAGAACATATACAGAGAACTAGATGTGAAATGACAGACTTGCCGGCGCTAGTAAACAGCTGCCATCTTAAAGCAGTAGACTTCTCTAGAAGGCTCTGTTGTAGCGAATCGAATTAACTTTTTATGTAAAATACCCCTAAATCGGCAAAATCTTTACTCGAAACTATTTTTAAGTGATGAAAGGGTTTTAAAACTTTCACATGTCGAGAGTAGACAGAAGGGAAATTATGGAATAACGGGAGCAATTTTAACAACTTAAACGGTTGAGTCACAACATTAAATCAATTGAATGTAGTTTAAAGCTGCTGATACAGAATTGGGACTTCAGTAATTTATTTTCTGTTTTTAACTGTTAAATCGATACTGAAATAGTAGTTTGGTTTAGCCTGAGAGGATTTTTGAACAATTTTGGAACTAATGTACAAAACATTAAAAGGGGGGGGGGCTTGTTATGTGCATCACTAATCAATTTGTAATCGAATCGGAGCCTCTGAATCAGAACTGAATCGTTAGGTGCCCAAAGATTCCCACCTCTACTAATCATCTTCTTAAACTCCCTGTAATTTTATTTTTCGAAGTACATTTCTTTAGATGAGAGTTGAATGTGCAACGACCAGAATATGACTCGACATTGATTGGGAAACAAGAAGAGATCATAGAGTGACATGGCAAGTAGCAAGCAGACCTGTGAAACAGTCTCTTTGTGTGACCAGCGCACTTAATTACATTATCTCACTAAACGAGCCTGGCTTTTATTGATTAGATGTCAGTCTTGTGATGTCCTTGAGTAACTGTCGGTGGAGGGGAAAAAACGGAGAGAGAAAAGTGCGTGTTCCAAAAACAAAGGGCAAGGTTCACAACAAACCAAATACAAAGTATGTGCCAGAGATGGCCCCCGCCCCATTAGTGAGATGACTGCATACTGCATAGTGCTCTCATAGTCCTGTCTGCTGTCCTACCTGGATTAAACGGCATTCTCATTGCGCATCGGAATCCAACTGCCTGACATGTTCAAAAGTGGCCTGAAGATCATGGGGAGTGAGTATTACAATTTTTACCAAGCAAACATGCTCTCTTTCTTATCAAAGGTTGATAACCTTTGCTAAAATGGGATTTGCTTTTCAAGTCTTGAAAGTCTGCTGCAGTCCAACGACTTGGAAAATGTTGACATACAGTATTTGGACATTTCAGTGCAGCTTGAAATAGGGAGTGCCGAGTCTTATTTTAGCCCTGTCACCCCTGTGAAGAAATGTTTTCAAATGTGTTATTTACTCAGGGCCTGTATTGATTTTTCTCAAAGTCCTTTGGCCACCAGGCAATTCTGACATAAACTAGTTCTAGCAGCTTTTTTTTTTTTTTTAACCCTTGTAAAGTGTGCTAAAAATTTTTGCAAGTGGATCAAATTTGATATGTGATTTAACTGAAACCCGAACTGAACCTGAAAATACTAAACCTTAGGAGTATATTGTTTTTGGGTCAAGATTAACCCATTTTCAAGTTTGGGTATGTAAAAAGTAAAAATGCACGATAATATCGGTTACCGATAATTATCGGCCGATAATGGCAATTATAATATCACGCAGATAATCCAGATAAAAAAAAAAAAAAAAAATTCAACTGATAATGCAATCCGATAATTATATACTTGATTTAGCCTCCAAATGTGCGCAACCGAAGCAGTTTTGTCCACTTATCCGCCGCCTCCTCAACCCCTCCTCTCTCTGAAGCCCCTGAGGGAGGTGGGGTTGAGGAGTATGGCGTCATAGAGTAGGCGGCGTTACACAACAGGGTTGAGGCGATATCATGGCGGCTCTCACTAGCGTGGGTTGATTTTTCCGTGTGTGAAACAAACAACGCTATCGCCATCTGCAAAACATGCACTGCAGAAGTTCCACGAGGCGGAAAGAAAGCGTCCTCATTCAACACCGCTAACCCAGCAGCCATTTAAAATTGCATCACAAAGATTTTTTAAACGAATACGAGGCTGCTGCTAGCGCGAATGCTAAAGCTAAACACACATAAACTAAGCTAAACTAGGGTGTCAGGGTGTCAGGCTTGTGACGATAGAGAGGCGCTGTGGCCTTCCCAGAGTCTGGTTGTTTGGGAATGCAGCCCAAAGCGGGTGGAAAACTCCATCTAAGGCTAAACACCGGCACGAGACAGATAGTCGATAAGTAGCCGTCAACGGAGCCCGCCTCTCTGGCCGGTCCGGCAGGCGGGCCAAGCCCGGTTCCCCGGCAGCGGGACTTCCGGCGAACACCCCGGCTCTTCGAGCGTTCCCCCACGGTGTGCGGGGCGCGAGGCGCGAGGCGCGAGCCTCCGTCCGGAGCAGAGCCATGCCCCCAAAAAGCCGCGGCGAGCCGGCCGGGGCGGGCAGATATTCGTTATGAACGTAGCTGCCGCTGCCACTCATCTCCGGTTCAACTCATCAAGCACTACGGTGGCCGGACAGACTGAAGGGCACAGGCGGGAGGGGATGCAGGACGAGAGATGTTTTTTTAGTGACCGGAGAGCCCAAGCCCCGGATAAAAAAAATAATGCGGTTTATACGACCATCATTCTTCGTGAAAAACATGCCGATTACATAAGTTTCACCACGGACATTTGGACGAGTGATGTCAAGTAAGCATGCTTATCATGACGGCACAGTGGTTAGATGATAATCGTAACATGCACCAAACCACACAAAGATGTCATCCAGTCAGTAATGCATTCAGTAAGCTGTAAATTTATGACGTATTAATCAGATCGTTCTTCTTAAATCTAGTCAAATAATTTTCCCCATCTTGTTTTGAGTGTTAAAGACTAGTTAACAGATGAATGCACCAGATTATTCCACTTACTTGAAGTAAATATTGCCATTTGTTCTTATTAAACCCATACATCTAAAAAAAAAAAAAAAAAAAAAATTGCTTTCAAATAATGTTTTGAACCATACCTATTCTTGAATAAAGAACATTTCTGACAAGTTTTTTTTAGGATTAAGTATAATAATTTATTGCTTAAAATAAAGCCATTAAGATTATTTTCAGCTAGCTATTTTTCTTCAAAAAATCTGAGTGAAATACTAGTATACTTGAAGTGCTGGCAGATAATTTCACTTTATTTCCAATAGATTTACACTGAAAACAAGAGAATTTGACTAGTTTGAAGGAGGTGTGTTTTTGCAGTGTAGTAATGTTATATGTTAGGAATGGCTTACTTTTAAAGGCATTTTTGTGCAACGTAGGTGTTAACTCTGTAAGTAATTGTTGCCAAAAGTTTACCATTACACAATGTCAGACAATGTGTCTTTATTTAGATGTTGGCGTTTACTACTTATTCACATTTGATGTTGAAAAAAAAAGAGCAATAAATTATATTTTTGCACAGTAATATTTTCTCTTTTGTGTACTTTAAAATTTTACATAAATCTTTTGATATAATTATCGGCTTGACATTATCGGTTATTGGTTGGAACGAGGAGGAAATGATCGGTTATCGGTATCGGTTAAAAAATGTATTATCGTGCATCACTGGTAAAAAGTACCATTGATTTTTGCAGAACCCAACTTGAAAACGGGTCAGTTTTGATCCAAACACATTACAAGGGTTAAACCTTCAAAGGTTTGGGTAATAATACAAAAAAAAGATTATGTACACAATTGTGGACACCACCGCCCTTCTCATCACACCATAGGACATGGTTCCAGTAATCAATGTACTTTGTTGACATGTCTTCAGCAAACTGTTTGTGGGCTCTCTTGTGTACCGTCTTCAGAAGAGGCTTCCTCCTGGAGTGACTGTCATGCACACCAATTTGATGTAGAGTGCGGGGTATGGTCTGAGCACTAACAGGCTGACCCCCCCCACCTCTTCAATCAGTCACATGACATTTTGGAGGGAAAATGACAAGCATTACTCAATTTGGACATTTAGGGATGTACGTAGTTCCCATGCGGTGTACTCACACCAAGGGGTTCAGATATTAATGGCTATATTTTGAGTTATTTTGAGGGGAAAATAAATTAACTCAATTATACAAGCTGCACACAGACTACTTTTCATTGTGTCATTTTGTCAGTGTTGTCCCATGAAAAGATATACTTAAATACTAGTATCTGAAGAAATGCGAGGGGTGTACTCACTTTTGTGATACACTGTATATATACAATATATGAAAGAATACTTTCAAAAAAAAAAAAATGAAATAACAATTTGACTATGGCCTTAATGACATCATCTTTCTTTTTATTTCATAATATTTTACTCATGGCCTGGCAATGACAATGATGGATATGCAATTCATTTGAACTGGGAAGACTGGCTGTGAATGCTCATGTTTCAGTGCCATTGATAGCACTAAATGCCAGTTCATTTTGACTGGGAGGGATGGCGGCAATAATTGGTTACCAGCCTTTCCCAATCAAAATGGATTGGACATTGAGTGCCACTAGTGGTAGCCAATGAGTTAAATGAGGACATTTGTGCAGATTGCAATGGTTTTACATGCAGCAGGAGTGATATTGTATAAAAACAACTGGGTGAATGTGTAGAAAACAGCCTTGTGCTTCAAGCAAGCACACACGTGATGTTGATTCATTTTCCATTTTGGTGCAGCTCACTGATTGCTATCTCTGTGCTAAGCCAGGGCTGCTGGTGGCTTGTGTCAAGAATGACAAACATGCCATATATCTTCTCATTGTGTGCTGCACCACGTGCTGTTTAACAAAAAGTTGCCTGACATACAGTAAATGGTGGGGACGCGAGTGTCGTCTTAGTGCTGACATCCTTCCCAAGAACCTCACTGACATGAGAGAGACAGCAATTGACAGTTCAAGTTTTACTACTACCACTTCTCCCACTTGTCCATTTGTTGTTTACATTTATTGCGTAAATTAATTTGGTGTGTGTCCAAATCCCAAAATAGCGATATGCTTTCAATTTTGGTTGACTGCGTGTAAATAAAGGGTCTTTATTTTTTATGACAGATTTTCAGCTTTTCAAATTAATAGTTGATTCAATCTGTTGGTGGTGTATATATTGATTTGGGTTAATGGGCAATTGAAGAAAACACTCAAGTTTCAGGTAATAAGGCCCAAAACAGAATTTAAGATCACTTTATAATTAATGTAAAATATTATAAATTTGACACTCTGACAACACAGTTGTGACCTAACTCTGCCAAATATGAATGATTCATTGTATATGTAATTGGAGCTTTCAAAATGAGGTGATCACAAAATTGACAGCTCGTTTTGATAACGATATAATCATTTAGAGCCATTGTCAAAGTTAAAATGACCCAAATCCTCTTTTTTCAGTCTTTTACAGTCAACTACTGATGTCTGTGGTCCTCAGTGAAAAATGGCTGGGTATTGTTATACTTAATCAAAATGATAAATTTACAAACCTTTTTGATTTGGATAACAATGATATATTCCAGTATATTTTCCCGTTTCTTTTGTCTTGCTGTTTTCTAACATTAGGTTACCGAATCAGTAACCAAGAAGGTCTCAGTTTCCAAAAGATCAATAAGTATAGGCACTTCTTGTGTGAAATTGCTTATTTTGTACTATTTAATCATTACGTAATAAGCAATAAACAACAATGGTTAAAGAACAGTAACTGGGGAATAATAATTTTGTAATAAATAAATTTATTAATATTATTAATATTATATTAATTATTAATATTAAATACATTTTAAACCAAATTTTTATCTGATTATTCGATAAAATGATTGATAAAATAATTGATTCTAAAATATTCAATCGTGCCAACCCTATGTAAAATAAGGCTTCAAAATCAAGAAGGAAAATAAAACTCAAACTGTTTTCCCTACTATGACTTACTGTGGGCATGTCCACTCAAGGTGCTATAATCTCGCCCTTCTCAACTGTCAACTGTCAATGAAATACCTCTGCTCGAACTTGAAAAAAAAAATCTTACATTTTTTCATATGCTTAATTATAACATGTTTGAGCTAGATTTTGGTAATGTGAATGAACACCTGTGTCCGTCTTGTTGATTGTGTGTGGAGGAGGTTGATGCTGTCCTCCTCCGTGGTTGAAGCATGGAATGACAGAAGTCACTCCATCTGCTGTTGAAGCCGGAGATCCGTAATCCTCCCACCTTTTCTTGAACCTTGGATCGTAAACAGCGACATCTTTATCAACATAGATCAACTCTGCCTGATTCTCCTCACAGAAGCTGAACTGATTGCTCAGGATTAACTGCTGGGTTCTTATAACAATGATGGAACCTACATAGACAAGAAAAATAGGTTGAAGGTTTTCCTCCAGTTTTTCACCGAGATTTAAAACCACAGTAATTGAATCAATTCACGTTCAAATGATCACAGTCATCCGATAGTAAATTTCAAATTTTTATTTATTTACTTATTCAAGGGGGGAAGGGTTGGTTAGAGATAAAGGTTATAATATTAAGTTGGAAGATTGCTGACATTCTCAATGTTTCTCATCTGTCATACTTGGAGTTAAATTCTTCAATTCTCTATATGCCAAGGGATGGGCTGAATCCTTGTTATACTGTCATGCGTGATGAGATTATTATTGTTATTATTATTATTATTTTTTTTTTTCGAGGATATTTGTGGTGGTTCCACCGGGACTCCCTGAAAGCCACAATAGTAAATGTGCTGTGTTTCAACATTGTTGTCATCTACCCATTCTATCCATAGTACCTTTTAAAAGTCTTAGTCGAAAACAGATCGTATATGTAAACTTGATACTCCAGTGCTATGAAAATGTATTTTCCCACATTTTAATTTTATTTTTTAAGCACTTTTCCCACTTCAATGTCAAGGATTGCACTGATGTAAAAAGCAGACCACGATAACCCACAGAAACATAAAATGAATTTTTAAATGTTAATTTTTACTTATCAAGGGAAAAAGCTATTAAAAACTATGAAAAAGTGTTTGACCTACTTTCTGAATCGTGAATTTGCTAGATCCCCCAAGAATATGCGATTGCTGAATTTACCGCAGCTTTCAAATTTCAGCAATGTCCGTGGATATCAAAAAAGTTCGTGGAATACAGGGCCAGGTGCAGAATATTACATTTACCTGTGTTTGTCATCACAGCCGCTAGATGTCGCGTTTAAATAGCACCTACCACACCCAGAAAAGAAAGGGCATTTTATTGTCTGATCGAATGTTTAGATTTTTCCCATCATTCTGCAGTGGTTAAACAAGTAGAGAATTTTTACATAATTATTGCTTAAATCTACTTTATTACTGGTCATTAGAGGTAGGGATGTCCCTGATCTGATAACATGATCTGAAATCTGGCAGATTGGGCCATTTTTCAGAGGATCAGAATCAAGTGAAAAGGATCGGGTTTTTAAAGGTAACCACGGACAGAAAGACTTGTAGTTCTCAAAAGATAAATGTTAGTATGAGTTACAGTAATTCAATATTCAAACCCTCTTAATGTTTTCGTTTTTATGAAATTTGAAAAATTAGTTTAACTAGTAGGTCGCCATTGCTGTGGATGACGCAATGCACTCTGGGCGGTGACATCACTGGGCAGCGCTGCCGTTCTTAAGCAGAGTCACTCACTCGTTTGCTACATAAACATGTCGTTGGTTCTGCCCTTCCAATTTGAACCCGAGCGACAGAGCAGGACAGCACTGTCGATATTTCACAAAACGCGCAACAAAAGCAATTCAATGAATGTCTCCAGCGGGATTCGAACCCGAGATTCTGTGCGATCGACGAGCCGAAGATCACGGGACTTTACTTCAGCGGGAGATTGGGGTCATGATTTTCTTTATCAAGCAATCGCAACCCACATGCGTTGTCTGTCTGTGCGGTAAAACCTGAAAGGGAAACACAACTGAAAAGAAAGAGCCGCTGGCCTAACCACGAAATTAGAAAATGCGGTTCACTTCAGACAGCAAGCAGACAACAATAACATAGGGATTGCGTAAAAGTGTATATTGAACACACAAAAAAACACGTGATCGTGAAAAGGGAGACACAAAAACGGGTCCATGACAGTAGGTCGGAATCAATAAAAAATAAAACCCAAGGAAAAACCGCGGTTAGAGGCAGACAAAAGAAAAAAACAAGGCAATGATGCAACTGGCAACTAATTGATATACAAATAGTCAAAAAGCAGCAAGTCAATATTTCTGCAAGCCGCCTAGGATCGGTTTAAAGACACTGCTGATGAGCTGGAATTGGATGCAGGTACGACATCGGGAACAAATGCCACCTCTCCGTAACAAAACAATCTGACCAGCAGCAGAATGTGACAAAATCATGCCTGTCGTCATACTAGCTTCGCTTGCTAGCTAACACAGCTATTCTCCTAGTCCAGGCCAACTGCGTCATCACCCCCACCGTGCATTGCGTGCGTAAAACATGGCGCCCTTCGCTGGTCAAAAAATGTACTAATATTATAAGTTTTTTTTTAATCAATTGCAGTAATATATGTGTTTCTAACAACATTTTAGTAAAAGAGAACTATAAGTCTTTAAATCCGAGGTTCCTTTTAATTAAACATTTTTTTGAATGTATGTTTTAAGGAAGGAAAAGCGGCATGGAAAATGAATGAATGTTTTAAGGAATAAAAAGTTACAAAATAATCCAGAAATTCATTGGCATCGCCCCCCCCAAAAAACTTAAAATATATACGTTTTATACTCCGCAACACTCCCGGAAAAAGCGGAAGACAAAGAACTGTAACTGTAACTTTTGTTTGTTGGGGGGAAAAAAACATACTTTTTTTTTTTTTTACGTGGTCGGGACCAAAATTAGGTGACTCGGTCTCGGGTGCAAAACTATGCAATTAGGAAATCCCTAATTATTATTGGTTGTATTTTTCATTGCCCATAGGAAAAAAACTTTCAAGCAGTGGAATCGAGAATTGCTCTCTGCAAAATCAAGATTATTCTGCACATATTTTGGAAAGTGGCGTTCATTTTCACTGACCACACCCAAGTCTGAATACCCCTAGATCTGTTTAATCAATAACTTAAATATAGCTTAAATGGGCAAATAGATTTCAAGCGTCTTAATGCCACAATACAAAATTCATGTAAAGTTGAGATATAAGTGACATATTTAAGTTTGTAGGGGGTTACAAAGCCATTTCTAATCCATGGTGGGGGCCATTATCCAACGGTGATGAACACTTCTAGTCTGTAGCAAGACATGGCTCTAAAACACATTAATCAAGTCAATTTATGAATAGCTTTAAAAATACCAAAACAAAGCTTTTTGAGTGGTCCAAGTCCAGTCTAGAATCTGAGGTAAATCTGTGGCATAACCTTAAAAAGCAGTTTATGCTCATTGAACCCTCAAATATCAAGTGTGTCCAGTGTCATTAAAAAAAACGGGGGCAAAATAATTTTTTATGGCACTTTTAATTTGTTCTGAGACAAAGACTCAGTCCATTTCTCAACAGGAAATTATTTTTTTCCTCTGTCATCCTGTCACCTTGAAAGCTAAATTAAGCCTGCCGTTTCCTTTTTAAAAGCATGAACACTTAGATCTGAGAGCTTCTCACTTGAAGCTTGATGTTAGTGTTTCTGCGCACAGAAAAGCTTGAAACAACGGAACAAATGGTGTTTCTTGATTACTTCCCAAATTCAGTCAGGAGTCTGTTCCTGGTGTGAAGAGTGTTCAAACGTACAGTGACCATCTGTGATATTTGAGTTGAGTCAAAATGCTATTACTAATAAAGGGACTGAAGATTGGCATATGTGTTATCATGCCATGCAGGGCAAAAATGGCTCATGTAGTTCACGTGTTCTTTTTCTCAAGAGGAGGATGCATCTCTGTGGTTTGGACCAAAACTTGTTGTGTGGGAGTCCTCGCTTGACTAGAGTGTGGCTTTTACTTGTCCATGCCAGTACAGGCTTTATCTTTTTATGTGCATGGCTGCAATTCTTCTTCATCACGTGCACACAATGACGGAACAGCACAGTGGGTGGCTTGTTTGAAGGGTAGGGTTGTTGGATGTTTAAAAAAAAATTTTTTTTTTGGTGACTTCTTCAAGAAAGCTCTTGGATACATGATGGATGTTTCAAGTTAGTGATGGTGTTTTTAATCTCATTCTCTTTGAATGACTAGCGTTGACAAATGAAGCTGTCATTTTTAGACAAGCAATTGTGGTTAAGTGTTTTTGGCAGACGTTTTAATTTTTGTCTTAGTCGTTTGGACGATAATACTTATTAGTCTTAGTCATATTTTAGCCATCTCAAAATGTGTCTAGTTTTTGTTGGCGAAAACTCAAGACCAATTTCGTGTAGTTTTAGTCGACGTTTACTCCAAAAATAAAGGTTTGCGAATACAGCGCTACCTCGACATACTATCGCTTTGACACACGATCTTTTTGACATCTGACGTAAAATTTGACTCGCCATTTGTTCCTACATCCAACGACATGCTCGAAAGACGACAATTTATGACAGCGCCGCAGTTTCTTTGTTTTGACGGAAGACTGATGCAGGGTGGATTTTCTTGTGAGAGAAAACACTGGTTCCAAGGTCAGTGCAGGTGGTGAAAAAGACTCTTACCATTGAAATGAAGATGGAAATGACAGAAAAATATGAGCGTGGTGTGCGCATCCGTGAACTGGCTCGACAATACGGCGTAGAATGTCTAATATCTCAAAGGCCCTCTCAGACCTCCGTTCGCCAGTCTTTTTAAATTAAGGTGGTAACATTACTGTAACGTTATTGTGGTAACATCCCCAAAGAAATCGCCAGCTTCGTTAGGTTTCTAATAATTTATTTCATCAACTTGTGCCACACAACACGCCTACTGTCCGCCGCAGTTGACACCAGCAACAAAACATTAAAAGAAAAAGTAAAATCTCTACCGCACTCTCTATCTCTGTGTCACGTCATCCACGCAGTGCGTTCAGGTACAGCACGCAAAAAACGTCCGCCACAGTAGAACTCGATTTGTTACATTATTACAGGAATTATTATTATTATATTATTCCGATTTTTATTTATAATTTATTTGTTTTGCTATGTGTAATTGCCATTTGTATTAGTACCAGCAGTATTTATTAAGGATTTAGTGTAGGTTTTCAGGCTGTGGAACGGATTAATGGAATTATAATGTATTCTAATGGGAAAATCCTGCTCAACATATGATCATTTCGACTTACGTCCTGGAACGAATTACCGTAACTTCGTATGTAAAAGTACCACTGTATTTTGAATGAACCTGACAGATGGGCATATATTGTAGTGTCTACAAGGACAACACCAACATGGTGAGACACACTCGGCAGGAAAACAGAACATTATTTTCAATTAATTATACCCGCCTGGATGCTACAAACTGTATGTACAAGAAAGTTGTCTGAGAATTTAGAGGACGCTCACCATTAGCATTAGCCTAATGCTAACGCGAATACTATGTAACGCTCCGGGTTACACTTGAGTGTGTGATGATCACTCAGCACAGTTTTAACACTGGTGAGACGGGAAGCGCGGAAGAAGGGCATGGATGTCACGAGTGACACAACCAGACACTGCTACATGCAGGTCAACGACACATAAAATGTCGAACATTGTGAACATGTGACGGAAACTATCGCGCATTTTCGTCTCGTTCTCGTCTCGTCAGACGAAAACTGGAATTCGTCTCATTATGTTTTCGTCTCCTAAGACGTGGTTTTAGCTCGTTATTGTCTCGTCACCGTCACGAAAAAGTGTTTGTTGACGAAATATTTTCGTTGACGAAAACATCGTTGGTGGTTAAGCAGCCTGTTTTATTACCATGTCAGCCTGAAGGTCACCATCTGTTTTCGCTACTTCAGCAGAACCTTTAAAAATACAAGGATAGTACCATTGTATTCTTGATAATTGCAGACAAAAGAATAATGTAAAAATAGCAGATTAACTGAGGCTAATTTGTTGTGAGGTCATAGTGAACACAGGTGGTGTGGAATACACATGAAAAATCTGTTACGATCCGCGAACGCGGAAAACAAGATTGGACCAAAGAGCAGACAAGAGACAGAGGGAATAGTAAAAGGGGTTTTTAATACAACTAAAAAACACGCGATCGCGGAAAAAGGGAGAATAACAAAAGGAGTCCGTGACAAGAGGTCGACGGGGATCAAATAACACTAAACTAAGCGGTGGGCAGCGAGCCAACAAGATAACAAAAGTAATCACACTCAATACCTGCACAAGGTAGAGGAATCACCAAACGAAAAAACAGCTGACGCATAAACTAGCAAATCCAATGAGCCTCGAAAGTACTGGTATAGAATGGCAAACAGCAAGCAAATATCTCGGCAACGTTGGCTTGGGTCGCCGGCGTTATATACAACTGTTGAGTTGCTGGAATTAGCCGCAGGTGCGATGATGGGAACGCCCACACCGCCGGCTCTGTAATGGAAAACAAAATCTAACCAGCAACAGAATGTGACAGTACCCCCCCTTCAAGGAGAGCCCCTTGGCGACCCACCTGGCTTCCCGGGACAGCGCGCGTGAAAGTCGCGGATGACCGAAGGATCCAGGATCCAGGAGCGGGGGACCCATTGGCGTTCTTCAGGACCGTAGCCCTCCCAGTCGACCAGATACTGTACACCCCTGCCCCTCCTCCTCGAGTCCAAAATAGACCTCACGGTGTAGACCGGGTCACCGTCGATCAAGCGTGGAGGTGGTGGGGGTGCTTCCGGAGGGCATAGCGGGCTGGAGGAAACTGGTTTCAACAGGGAGACATGGAACACTGGATGGATGCTGAGGGAACGTGGGAGCGTGAGCCTCACGGCTACAGGGTTCACCACCTTTTCCACCTTGAAAGGCCCAATGAAACGGGGACCCAACTTCTTGGAGACCCCGGCAAGATGCAGGTCCCTTGTAGACAGCCAGACTTTCTGGCCCGGCCTGTACAGAGGAGCCGGTCTCCGGTGACGGTCAGCCAACATCTGGTTGCGTGCTGCTGTCCGTGAAAGCGCTGCACGGGCGTCCCGCCAGACTCTGTGTGCCCGCCGCAGGTGTTGTTGCACTGAGGGTATGCAGACGTCTGACTCCTGGGACGGGAATACAGGAGGCTGGTAGCCGTATGCAGTCTTAAAGGGTGACATACCTGTGGCTGCACTGACAAGTGTATTATGGGCATACTCCACCCAAGGGATATGAGACGACCAGGACGCAGGGTGCTGGTGGCAGACACACCGGAGGGCTGCTGCAAGGTCTTGGTTGGCCCGCTCCGTCTGGCCGTTGGTCTGGGGGTGGTAGCCCGACGACATACTTGCTGTGGCCCCCATGGCCTTGCAGAACATCTTCCAAACTCGAGATATGAATTGGGGGCCCCTGTCGGATACCAGATCAATGGGTATGCCGTGAATGCGGAAGACTTGACTCACGAGGATGTTTGCGGTTTCCAGCGATGATGGCAACTTTGGGAGCGGAATGAAATGTGCCATCTTTGAGAACCGGTCAACAACTGTCAGCACTACCGTATTTCCCTGGGACTTGGGAAGGCCGGAGACGAAATCCACAGCAATGTGGGACCATGGACGTGATGGAACTGGCAGCGGGCGCAGGAGACCAGCAGGAGCATTGTGCGACGACTTGTTGCGGGCGCATACAGAGCAAGCCCGCACAAACTCTTGGATGTCATCATTCATTCCAGGCCACCAGAACTTCTGGGATACTAAAAACTGTGTCCGGGAGGTCCCCGGATGGCAGGCCACCTTCGAGGCGTGCCCCCATTGCAGCACGTCCGATCTGTGTTCTTGGGGAACAAATAGCTTGTCCTTGGGGCACCCCGTCGGAATGTTCACACCTTGCAGTGAGTTGGCGACCTTACCCTCCACTTCCCACTGAAGGGCCCCCACCACACGGGCCTCTGGCACAATGGGCTCTGGACCAGACTCGCAGAGGGCTGGGCTGAAGACCCTGGATAAGGCATCTGGCTTAGTGTTGCGAGAACCAGGGCGGTACGTGATTGTGTAATTAAAACGTGTAAGAAAAAGAGCCCAACGCGCTTGACGGGGATTCAGTCTTTTGGCTGCCCTAATGTATGCCAGGTTCTTGTGGTCGGTGAAGATCTCGAAAGGCTCTGGTGTCCCTTCCAACCAATGTCTCCACTCTTGCAGCGCCAGAACGATGGCCAGCAGCTCACGGTTTCCAACGTCGTAATTTCGTTCAGCAGGACTGAGGCGACGTGAGAAGAAGGCGCAGGGGTGAACCCTCTGATCGACTGGGGAACGTTGAGACAGGACTGCCCCCACTCCTGAATCTGAGGCATCCACTTCTACAATAAATGGCACATCGGTATTAGGGTGAGCAAGGACAGGGGCACACGTAAACGACCGTTTAAGAGCCACAAACGCAGCCTCAGCCTCTGGGGTCCATTTAAATGGTACTTTTGTAGATGTAAGCCTTGTCAAAGGTTCAGCCTTCTGGCTGTAGTTGCGAATGAAGCGCCTATAGAAGTTAGCAAACCCGAGGAACCTTTGCAATGGCTTCCTTGATGTAGGAGAAGGCCACTCGACCACAGCCTGTATCTTGGCTGGATCTGCACTCAGCTGGCCCTTCTCCACAACAAACCCCAGAAACTGGACCGAACTGGTATGGAACCTGCATTTCTCTGCCTTGACATACAACCGGTTCTCGAGCAGCCTTTGCAAAACCAGCCGGACATGCTGTCTATGTTCCTCGAGGCTTCTAGAAAATATAAGGATGTCGTCCAAATAAATAAAACAAAACCGGCCTATCATGTCCCGAAGCACATCGTTAACAAGGTTCTGGAAAACTGCTGGTGCATTAGTAAGTCCGAACGGCATGACTAAGTATTCGAAGTGCCCTATGGGAGTGTTAAATGCGGTCTTCCATTCATCACCCTCCCTCATTCTCACCAAGTGGTAGGCGTTGCGCAAGTCAAGCGTAGTAAAAATACACGCGGACTGCAACGGTGCAAAAGCGGAGTCCAGCAAAGGCAGGGGGTACTTATTTTTAACTGTGATGTCGTTAAGGCCTCTATAATCGACGCATGGCCGGAGGGACTTATCTTTTTTGTCAATAAAAAAGAACCCGGCCCCAACAGGGGACTTTGACGGTCGAATTAGCCCGGCCGCGAGGGAAGACGATATATATTCATTCAAGGCCCCCTGCTCGGGTTTCGATACCGGATAGAGTTTAGAGGAGGGCAACGGCGAATTCGGAACCAAATCAATGGAGCAGTCGTACGGTCGATGTGGTGGCAGTGATGTTGCTAGGTCTTTACTGAAGACCAACTTGAGGTCATGATATTCAGGGGGTACCAAAGACAAATCGATATGTTCCGGCTCACGTGGTACTGTGGGCCCGGAGGGGGACGGGGCAGCGCGTAAACAATGAGAATGACAATAAATACTCCAATTTGTTATCCTGGGGGCCCCCCAGTCTATGTCGGGGTTGTGTCGCTTTAGCCACGTCAAACCTAGTACCACGGGTGCCAACTTTGTCGGCATGACAAAAAACGGTCTCTGCTCACAGTGATTACCAGACACAACTAACTGGAGGCTTTCAGTTACATGAGAAATTGTAAAAATCAGGTCACCGTTAAGGTCCCGTACTTCCCGGGGCTCCTTCAATTCAATCAAGGCCCCACCGAGTACTTCTGCGATTGAGTGGTCCACGAAGCAGTCATCAGCCCCCGAATCGACCAAAACTGTTACCTTATAGCTGTTACCGTTCCCGGTAATAATCCCAGGTAATTGCAGCCTGGTGCTTTCGAGCCGCTTTGTAGACTTTGCGACCATAGGTGGTGACCCTCCGTGTCGTGGTGGAGTGCCTCTGGGAGAGTCACTCGCTGTGGTGGAGCTGTCTGACGTCGGGACCAGGAGAGGATGGTTTCTGCCAGCAGCACGAGGATTCACCGGACAGGAAGCGACCCGATGGCCAGGGTCACCGCAGTACAGACAGAGCTGCTCAGCCATGCGCCGGTGGCGTTCCCTTGTGTCGAGTCTCTTCCCTCCGAGCTGCATCGTCCCCTCGTCAGTAGTTGACCGCCAATACCCGCCAGGCGAGGGAAAAGAGCCTGCTGCAAAAGCTGATGAAGCTCTCCCGACGACCGCACTCGTCGACCGACCAAGCCGCTCCGCCCCTCTCTCTCGTTCCCGCTCAAGAAGTCGATTGTCCAAACGAATAGATAAAAAAATTAATTCTTCCAAGTCTTTTGCTTCGTCGCGGGCAGCTAGTTCGTCCTTCACTAATGGGTGCAGCCCCCTCCGAAAAATGCTACGTAAAGCAGCGTCACCAAAACCACTCTCTGCTGCGAGGATGCGGAAGGAGACCGAATAGTCAGCGACAGACAGTTTGCCCTGAGTCAAGTCTAGCAGGCGACTACCAGCCTCTTTGCCCCGAAAGGGGTGGTCGAAAACCCTCTTCATCTCCTCAACGAATTCAAAAAAAGAGTTACGTATCTCGGGGTGCTGTTTGCTGATTGCCATGGACCAAGATGCTGCCTTACCGGAGAGAAGGCTCATGACAAACGCGACCCGGGATCTATCGGTAGAATACGTGAGGGGTTGTTGGTCAAAAACTAAGGAACATTGATGCAAAAACTGCCCACACGAGCCGGTTTCCCCACCGTAGCGTGGCGGGTGTGGGATATTGGGCTCACGCAATGGAGAGGAAGCCGGGGCAGCTTGTGCGGCAAGGTGGACATGCGTTGGAGCCATGGCTGTGGCGGAAACGAGACGACGAGCGCAAACCTGGTCCACCCGTGCATCAAGAGAGCGCATGTTGACAGTAAGTTTGTTAATCGTCGAACTAATTTCATGGAGCACACGATCGAGCGGATTTGCGTGCTCCCTCGGGTCGGAAAACGCCTGGGCTAATGGCTCATTGTCTGCATGGTCCATCTTGGCCGAGATATTCTGTTACGATCCGCGAACGCGGAAAACAAGATTGGACCAAAGAGCAGACAAGAGACAGAGGGAATAGTAAAAGGGGTTTTTAATACAACTAAAAAACACGCGATCGCGGAAAAAGGGAGAATAACAAAAGGAGTCCGTGACAAGAGGTCGACGGGGATCAAATAACACTAAACTAAGCGGTGGGCAGCGAGCCAACAAGATAACAAAAGTAATCACACTCAATACCTGCACAAGGTAGAGGAATCACCAAACGAAAAAACAGCTGACGCATAAACTAGCAAATCCAATGAGCCTCGAAAGTACTGGTATAGAATGGCAAACAGCAAGCAAATATCTCGGCAACGTTGGCTTGGGTCGCCGGCGTTATATACAACTGTTGAGTTGCTGGAATTAGCCGCAGGTGCGATGATGGGAACGCCCACACCGCCGGCTCTGTAATGGAGAACAAAATCTAACCAGCAACAGAATGTGACAAAATCATTATGAAAATGGTTGTTTCTCTACTAGCACTGAAAAATTATGCATTGCAGGTCATAGAATTTTTTTCAAAAAACATTGCAGGAACCCAACAACTTCCTTAGGATGCCTCTCTTTAACAAATTAGACGGAACTGTGTTGCCATTGTAAAAAAATATGTATATACAATTTTAAAAGCAACTACTGGGATTTTTTTTAACCATTTGACCTTGTTTTTAATGACATAATCGTTTGCTGGAGTTGTTCTTCAACATTCCCACAAATTGGAGCATAGACTAGGAGAAATTAAAAATTACAGGGAACTAGTGTGGCACAACGCACAATTTTATCATATTAAGGTTTTGTTTAGGTAGATTGTCCCAAAAAAGGAAAAATTAGAATTAAATTATGTTCGAGTCGAGAGAGGAGATGGAAAGTATGCTATTGGGTTATGTGCGACTAATAGGTCTCATGGGTGTGCCTCAGATGAGGTTCCACTTTACACTTTAATTTTTGTTTTCTGATAAGTACTAGCGCTTTACTGTTGAGTCACTTCCAAATAAATCATTGTCATCGCTTATGAGTGTGGACGTGGGAGTTCTTTTTGGTCTATAAATATTGGCTAGTAAAAGTATGCTGTGTTAACAAGTGTTATATTTTTATTTGGCCATTTGGGAGTCTGCTTTCTCACACAAACACAAAATTCCATTTTTAGCTCAATGGTTTGCCAAAGTTATTTTTGTTGGGATTTTTTTTTTTTTTTGTTCTGATAATGAAGGCTGTGTTTGTGTGTGTATTTGTGATGTGCTTGTGATTAGCAAGCTGCAGCAGTCATTTCCAACTCTCTGCTCGTTTCTCAGGAAGTCAGTATTAATCCTTGAATAATTTCCAAAGACAAGCCCACTGAAATTTAAATGAATAATTGTTCCTCCCCGAGCTACTGTAAGATAAGTAAGAAAGATACGTAGTCGGGCAACAAATCAAATCTCAGTTAACTTTCACTTCAGAAGCAGTGGTGTGGAGCTATATGGATTTGGAAGTTGAAAGTCCTAGTGCTTTGTGGCTCAAAGAATGCATTTCTTTCTTTCAGTCACCCCAGATCTTCTCCCTGAAACCTCCCTGGTACCATCCCTGCCTGCACTATCAACAGCGCGGGCCTGTGGGAAGGCCCGGAGGCGCAGCGGAAGCGAAAGTGCTTCCAGGCATCGGCCATTGAGTGCGGCCCCCGGGCCAGGCCCCTGTAGAAGCAGCATGGAGGTGGGCATGCGGGTAGTTCGTGGCCTGGACTGGAAATGGGGAAACCAAGATGATGGAGAGGGCCACGTGGGGACTGTGGTGGAGATTGGCCGACAGGGCAGCACCACCACCCCTGACAAGACGGTGGTCATTCAGTGGGACAGCGGCACAAGAACCAACTATCGCACTGGTTACCAGTCTGCCTATGACTTGCTGTTGTATGACAACGCTCAAATTGGTAAGCATTTTATATCCACGCCAGAATTATGGTTTAGTTACACAATATTATTACTTATGTAAGATTTTATTATGGTGGCGCAGGGTTTGAAACTATGGGTAAAATGGTCACATGTTAGTAGTTTTTCCAGATTGTTCGAGTAAAAATGTTATCTGGTTGCACTTGTGCGATTGCATATTTTTACAGCTTCCTCTAATGTTGCACCACTTTTTTAGACACAGTAGTTGAAAGTCTACTTCTTTGTCTCATTTGAGATGCGTAACAGTTTTTTTTTTGCTCAATTTGTAGACGATATCGTTTATTCAAAATGTTTGTAAAAGTTGTAGCAGCCTAACATTAAGTAGCCTACAGATTACCGAGCTCATTTGGTTGATTGTTGGAGGGCGGGACATCCAAACTAAACACAGAATGAAAAAAAATAACAGCTTTTACTAAGCTAACAATCGACTTTAAAATGGGAGATTTCGGCTTTACTGTTGAGAATCCTGTATTTATAAACAAAACATGTTTCTTTAATGTCTATGTCTACCAACTGTGAATTTCCTGTTGAAATCTGTCCTTACATGACGTCATCAGGAACACAACTCGGACTTATAAACAGTTTCAATAATTATGAAGCTTTGTGAGTCTATAAAATTTCTTTTTGAATACCTATTAACAAGAGTCAATCATATTTAGTGTGGGGGAAAAAATGGCGAAAGTGGGACTTTTGCTAATTCTATCGATGTGTGTTTGATTTTCTTCAGGATGAACTAACGTCTTATTGAAACATCCTCAAATGTATTTTTTCAGTTTCTCAACAATTGTCTTTCAAATACAAAAAAAAAGAGGATTTCCATTTCCAAGAATTGACACAATGTTTGTGCAGTGATAGCAATTCCACAGTTTATTTTTACTGTGTGCGGTATGAGAAAAGTTCATTACTGTCTGAACGATACCCATTTCTTGTCAGTAGCTTTTTAACTCATTTTCTTGAGACAAACTTTCCCTTCGATTGTTGAAATCAGAAGTGGATTCACATAGCAGTACATCTTATCTGTTTTTGTGCCCATTTTTTCCCCCTCATTGCTAAATTAAAGCCTCCTCCTTCCTCAGGGGTGCGTCACTCTAACATCATTTGCGACAGCTGCAAGAAGCATGGCATCATGGGAATGCGATGGAAGTGCAAGGTGTGCTTTGACTATGACCTGTGCACACAGTGCTACATGAACAACAAACATGACTTGAGCCACACGTTTGAACGTTATGAGACTGCGCACTCTCAGCCGTGAGTATTATACCCGTCCTCCCCCCTTTTCCAGGATCATTCATCACCCTCCATTTGCTTTGTAGCCATTGTGTTGTTCTGCCAGCATTTCCTGATTGAGTCAGACGGGTTAAGTGTTCAACATAATTATCAACCGACAGCTTTGCTTTTTGTACTCCTTTTATTTCTGACAATAAGGTTTTTCATAGGTAATTATTAGTCAGCAGAATTAGAGTTAACAGCCAACCTTGTGCATATATACTATTGGTCTGAATAAAATCGGTGGTTAATTAAAACTAGCACACAAATCAGGGGTATATTAGAGGTGGATTGACTATTAAGCCTTTATAGCGCACCCGTTTAGCTAATTGGTTGCCATTGACGCCGCTTGATGTCCAATCCCTGCCATCTCTCAGTCAAAATTGATTAGAAGTCTTCTGCCATCACTGATACGGAAACATGACCATTCTTAGCTAGTCCTTCCAGTTTAAATAAATTGGACGTCTATCATTGTTAATGGCAAGCAATGAGTTAATAGTAAATATTCTTATTTATTTTTAAACTTAGTTATTTTTTTTTACATCTTGTTTAAGTCAAACAAACAAAAAAATGGGAAAACTAAGTATTCTCTTATTTTAATTTTCTTCTCAAATAGGTTAAACAATACAGGTAAAACTGCTGTTATTTTCTGTATTTTAAATGTTAATTTAATAAAATGTTTAAATGTTTTTATTAATGCTATTTTATAATCAACTTTGAGTGTAAATGGTGGTAATAATCAGTTTTTTCTGGTTTTATTCATATAAATTTAGGTTAATTAACAATTTATTAATTGTTTTATTTTTCATTGAATAATTTATATTCCAAAATAAAGATTCATAATAAAACTATAGACCCTACCCACCGACGTCACAAAATCACGTGCTCGCTGTATGGTTCCGCCCACTTGTCCGTCATTTTGTGTCTGTATTATCAATGGTCTCAATTGATCGAGCAATTTATAATGCATTTCATGGAAGACCCGGTGCTTTCGGATGCCGTAAACTCACTTGATGCGTTGCATAAAAGGCGTTATGTGGAAAAGCTTCAGTTTATCCATTCGCCAGATCCATATTTGATGCCTAAATCGATGTTTTTCGACCCGCTGCCTCCGCCGTATTTGCCTGACATCTGCTAGCTACCCTGAACTGTACAACTATCTTGTCCACACAAAATCAGCCTATTCTCACGAAAGTTTGAAAAACTTTAAGAGCTTGGAGGCTTATAAATACTTCGTTGCTGGTTGGGTGAAACAGGTCCTCGTCCACGAAAATTCGGCAGGAATCTATCTTGTGCTTGGAAAGGTGAGTTACGAAATTTTCAATTCAAAATCTTTTGTTATTGCTAACATCCACTGTCAAGTCTAATGTATTTCATGTCGTTTGTCAATGGAGTTAGGGCTTTTAATGTTTATATGGTTTAGCGATAGCACTCTCACTACATACATACGTGCATGTTGTCGGCGATTAGCCTAGCAATGATCTTAATTGTGGTTGTCAGCCCAAAACCCTCTAAATATATATTAAATGCATCTTACCAGATATAAAATGACTACTACATAATCTGTGGTAATCGTTTGGAGACCAGTTTTCTCGTCGAATTGCAGCAGCCCATCTCGCTCTCTTCTCTCCGGGTCTCTCGGAATCCGGTAGAACTTCAAGTCTCTCCGTCTGTCTTCTCTGTTATTGCAACCGACCGCCACACACGCCTTCACCATTTTGATTATTAATGTTAACGAGCAGAAAAACGCGTCATAAATAGGAGGAATGTACGTAGCCGTAACAGGGAAACATGATGTGTTGACGGACAATTGGGCGGCACCAGTCAGGAGGAAGGAGTTGTGACGTCACGTGGGTAGGGTCTATATAAACCGTATTGGCCCGAATATGATGGCCCTGATTATAAGACGACCCCTTTTTTTCAAGACTCAAGTTTGAAAAAAGACTTTTTGAACTCCAAATTAATTTTTATACAGAAAATAATGACAGAACATCTGAAATAAATGATTATAACAATATATTTGAGAGAAAAAGCATGTTATTTTGCCTCATTCATATCTTAATATCTGAACATTTAAAGATGTAAACTAAAGTGCAATCGCATTCGTAAATGAATGGCTTCTGGTTTTTGAAATGTAAATAAACCAATCTATTGTGATAAAACAACAAAATTGCAATAACTGCAGTAACAATCAAAGTGAAGTCTTACTGCAACTGTAGTCTTGAAACAAATTTGAATAAGGAAAAGCATTCCAATAAAATAATGCAAACTGGTTAAACTTGAGAGTAGCTGAGATTTGACATGACAGAACATCACGTCAATAATATCTGGCGCCATCTAGCGTTGTGAATGGGTAAAACGTCTAGACCGCGAATTTGAGACGACCCCCACTTTTTCAGTCTTATTTCAAGGCAAAAAACAGTCTTATATTCGGGCCAATACGGTATATTAATAGTGGGAACCTCTTGGTTCCTCACGATACGAAACGATTTGCGATATAAATTTCACGATAATAATCTCACGATATGGTGATACAACGATTATCGATACATTGATCAGGAAATCATTCTAGGATAATATACAAAACAACAAACAAATAGAAAAACAAGCTATTTTAATCCTTCTGCTGTGAATTTGAATGAGTTTATCACTAGTAGACGTCCAACCCGTTTGAGTTTGGAGCGACTCATTCGCTGCCACCCTCCCAACTCAAACGAGTTGGATGTCTATGGCAGTCATTGGCAACCAATGAGTTTAATTTGGGGGCATTTCAGAACGTTTGCTGTTAATTTTCAGTCACTTCCTGTTTATTTTGGGGTATTTATGGGTCACTTCCTGTTTATTTTGCGTTACAGAACAGGAAGTGACCCGGGTATCTCCTCAAATGAATAGGCAGTGACTCAAACTCAACAGGAAGTGACCTGCAGATGCCTTAAAATGCACAAAAATTGACCTATAAACGCGCCAAAAATCAGAAAGACTGGCTGTGAATGCTCTGGTTTCGAATGAACCAAACCATTGAATGGTTTTCGAATTCATTTGCCCCTCCCGGTCTAAATGGATCGAGCGTTGATCGCTATCAATGGCAGCCATAGGGTTAACTGAGACATTGTTATGGTGGGAAAACAACTTGTTGGTTCTTTTCTATTTTTAAACATTGACACCTTTTTAAAAACGATATACCGATTCTTAGCAGGAGCATATTGATAACCTTTTGGGATACAAAATAGTCCTGTCGCGCTAAAAAATTTTAGTGGGTGATAAATTATCTCCTAAATTATTGTGATTATCATTGCAATATGTGATATTACTAGTTATGCAGCTATCGAATATTTTAGTAATCGAGTAATCAACTGAAAATTCTATCGATTAATCGAGTAATCGGATAAAACATATTTTTTTAGGTAAAGAGCAATTATGAATATACATTAGAAAACAAGACATTTCATCTAATATTGAACCATTTTCAGTCAATCAATGTCTTTATTTTCATTGTACATTGTTGAAAACAGCCAACAATTGCATCTCAGATGTGACCAGAACACCCCCCCCCCCCAAAATTCAAATCTTATTTCTTACCTAAAAATGTCATTACGCTTGATAACAAACAACACTTAAAAGTGAGGTGTTTTTCCCCTCGTGTTTCAATTGAATTTCCATTTGTGTCAAGCTATTTTTAAGTTTTAGTTAAGTTTTAAGTTAGTCTAAACTGTAAGTCCTGATAGGATTTTGAGTTTTTGCAGTGTTCAAAATAAATGTATTGTAACATATCAGGTTATAATATGGCGGGGATATTTGCATGCGTTCCTGAATGCACCGCTTGACGTGCGTGGGTGAGGGAGGTGCGGGAGAGCGGGAGACGTGCCTTCCTGTTGTTTTTGTCATTCTGGCAGGTGCGTGTGCGTCGTGTTGGTTGTTCTACAAGTTCCTAAAAAATAAATAATTGCAGCCTAACGAAGCGGGTGACTCTTTGTCATCGTTACAGTATGATGTCTGCTGTATTGGAGCAGATTAGGGGCCAGTGCTACTTGGTGTTTTATCCAGCAATGACTACTGAGCTAAAATTGACAGTTAGCGTTATTAAGTTTTTATTTTACACCCTCATCACTCTACAGTGCTATGTTTTCACAGATTAAATAAAGCCTGTATATCGATAGTGGTCATAATTAAAAGAAACCTAGACCTCCGTGGGGCTAACGCTACGTTAGCAAGTGACAATAACGTTTATCTTATTTATTAGCGCTGAGAAGTGTACTGCTTTAAGATGGCGGCTGTTTGCTAACGCCGCTGACTCTGTCATTTCGCCTCTAGTTGAACATACATGTGATATCTATGAGACGCATCAGACCTTACCTGCTACTGCTACCACCGTAGCTTCATGCAGGCTAGTTTTTAGCAACGTCTGCGTAGTTTGTAGCAGTTGTCAGCTGCAGTAAGGTTTTTAAACTTACTGCAACTTACTGTTTTTAAACTTTAAAATTACTCGGAATAGTTTTTAAACTCGAGTTACTCGAGTTGCTCGAGTATTCGTTTCAGCTCTAGATATTACTGCCCTGCCGCCTCGAATTTTTTTTTTTTCCCAACAAACTTACAATAACACAGAGAGAATACTGTATATATTAATAGATCAAGTACACACATTTGAACGCAATAAGTTTACCCTTAAATTCACATACTTTTTAAGAAATCACAAACAAAAACAATAGATCATGCCTCTTTTAACCCTTTAACACCTAAGCCTATTTATGCCGAATTTGCATGCATTTCATGTTGCCTTTATATTTCAACAAAAAAATTGTTTACAATGGCCAAGTTGGGTCCCTTTTTTCAGGACATCTTGAACTTCATGTCCAAACTGTTGTTTTCTTCCCTGACCAATTATAATCCACATTTTGGACCCAGAAAGACAAAAAAATCCCAAAATCTTTTTTCAAAATTTGTGTTGATGTCCCATTGACAACCAAACATGCTCGACCAACCGTTTTGAAGCTTGATAATATTTATTCAACTTGTTAGGATAAACATTCAATAGAAAAAAATAAGATTGAATAGTTTTATGTTTGACAATTCAACAGAAACAGCAGGTATGGTCATGGGTGTTTTTGGCCTTTACACATACTATGTCTAAACAGGTTATATACAGTGCAAAATAGTGAGAAAAAAATTATATATATCATCTAACACAAAAAGGATTTGGACGATATCTCTTTGTGAAGTTAGGTGTTGTTCCCATCATCTTACCAAAAGTATATACGTACATGCAATCAAGCTTCTCGAACACACATCTACATAAAAATTGAAAAGATTATAGTGAAGAAAAAATATAAAATTGAAAAAAAGTGTTTTGAAAAATATTGACAAGTAGTTTAGTTCAATTGAAAATTTTCAGGCATGAGACCCACGCGATCAAGTTTTTTTTTTTTCTGCGCACTCAATAAAGCTTCTTGAGCAGGTCACGGAGCTACATCACACAGCCTACTGTCTTTCGCCGTTTGCGCACTGGACATCAAATTTTGGGTCATGTACACTTATATGAAACTAGCAGTGCAACGGTTTGCGGTTCAAAGCCGAACCGTACGGTTTGCCCTGTACGGTTCAATATGCCTTTATGAACCGCGCCTTTTCGGTTTTGCAATTAATGTATTCCGAACGTTTGTGGAATGAATTGATCGAGCTCTGTGTGCCTGTGTGTGACGTGAAGCACCGCTGTGGAGAAATTCCCACCCCACAAGTAAATGTCCGATCGCAGTCAAGCACCTGTGTAATAGAAGCCGAGTAATGCCCTCTCTCGCTTACGAGCGAAGTAAAAGTGAAACAAGAAAGAAAACAAAAAGCTATGGCGAGCGGAGGAGTGGAGAGACCGAATTTCTTTCAAATCTGCGGTGTGGCAACATTTCGGTTTCCCTGTGGACTACAATGCGGAGGGAGAAAAAATATTGGGAAAAAAAAAAAAAATTTTGCGAGCATTGCTCAGCGCTTGTTCCCCATGCTAATGGCAACACTTTTATAACATGACTCCGGCACCTCAGCCGGCATCACCCACACATATCACTTTCTCAGAGCAGGACAACCCCGAAGATGACACCAGTGAAAACACACGGCGGGCTTTGTTAATTTATTTGCAACGCTTGACCCTCGTTACATTGTTCCCTCGCGGACATATTTCTCCAACAACGTAATCCCCGACATTTATGAAATGCCAAGCAAAGGCATCGATGATGATTTCGCTAAAGCACATAGTTTTGTCCTGACCACTGATAGTTGGACGTTCCGTGCTACAGAGTGCTACTACCTAACTGTGACGGTCCACTATAATTCATACCTGTCAAGTTGTACGGTCTCGTCGTAATTTGTACAAGTGAGCACTGATTTTTAAATGTGTACGCCGTACGTTACTTTCAAAATCTGCACGTTTTTTGTGCATTACGTTTTCTTTTTCATCCGTTCGGATTTGGTCACCGTTTCGGCAACGAGACAATGTGCGTTTATGCATTGGTTGAATGACGCGAGAAAAGTCATAGAGACACGGAGAGGGAAGAGTGTTTGTTGAGACGCTGTAGCAAACGCGATGCTAGGCTAGGTGGCTCCAATATTTCCTGACTGTAGCCGACAGCCTACAATCTACACCTAGATATCTCATGCATATAGAACTACATGCAAAATGGCAGACTCTGTAGCGTTAGTAAACAGCCGTCATTTTAGAGCAGTAAACTTCTCAGAAAGGCTCTGTTTTAGTAAACCTTCCTAGCGAACCGAAGCAACTTTTTATCTAAAATACTCCTAAATCGGCAAAATCTGGACTTGAGTCTATCTTTAAAGGATGAAACAGTTTTAAAATTTTCACATGTCGAAAGTAGACAGGAGGGAGCAATTTTAAATGACCAAAAGTAGCTACTTACCCATGAAGTAATAAAAAGGAAAACTTTTACCAAGGGCATCCACAAAATGTCATGTGTATGGCAACCAATTTGCAGACTGTCTGTTGTATTTTTGTCATTGTTTAATTCACTGTTGTCACTGCCTAGAGAACACAGGGGTAGTTTTTCACCCTCGACAGTGGTCAACACGGTGGCACCTGATTATACATTCACCTCACACAGCCTGTGTTATCAACACATTTTTTTTTTTGCATTGCACAAACAGTGCATATTTTTAAACATACTGTATATATTCAAGATATAAAACAGTCCCTTAGGCTATATCAAATATTATGATTACGTACAAGTGAAAGCATTCTTTTCTTGGTCATAACACCACTATTATCATAGGACTTGATTACCAAAATTGCTGATGTTTCTGCATGGCGATTTAGCTCAGACAAACTAAGCAAAGGCTGCTTCCGGGATCTCAACGCTTTGTGAGCTGATTCCAAGTGTCCCATCTTTTCAAAATTACTGGCCTAAGTTCTCCCTTCAGAATGTACTCTTCTGCGTCAGTTCACCGTAATGCCAAACTGCTGCAGGCACTGTCTGAATGTCAGCTGGATGGCCTGTGCTTATTTTATGAGGTGATATGTATGACCTAGTTCCTATAGTGTGTGTACTCGTGTATAGTTTATAGCAGGGTTCACTAAATCCGGACCTTGGTGCCACTTTTCCTGTCGTGTTTTCCATGTCTCTCTCCGCTAACACACCTGAATCAAATGATTATATCATCAGTAACCTCTCCAGAAGCCTGATAATGATCCTGATTATTTCGATCCAGGTGTGTTGGAGGAGGGAGACATGGAAAACAAGACAGGAAAAGTGGCACCGAGGTCCAGATTTAGTGAACCCTGGTTTATAACATGGTCCAGCTCCAGGTTGACAATTACCGTACATGTTTTCCATGTACTGTATGTACAGTACCTAGAGACAGTAACAAGTTCCATAAATCGTCACACTGCACCACTTCAACTTGATTTGATCATTTCTTCTAGGTCTCCTGTTATTTTTCTTCTTATTTTGGCCTCAATAAATGTCAAAGAATCCCATTGAGATGACTCCAATTCGGGCTCAATGGCAAGATGACTGAAGATTTCAGACTGAATTCATATCTAAAGTGGTAAAAAAGGAAGAACAGTTCATGAAATCAAACAATTGCTCCTTAAAGCACTTGATGAGGCTGGATGTTGTCTCGTTATTACTGAACACTAGTCTAATAAATTTGGCAAGCACTGCACATTTAGGCATTCTAGCCCAAACTTGTTTGAACAAAATGGTGACACATTTTTAGTCTCTCCTCAAATACTAGCCTGATGGTAGTAATCCAGTTCTTTCCTACAACCTGTTATGTAACAGTTTGACATAACATGGAGTTTGAGTAACAGAAATATTGATTTGTCTCTGAGGTTAAAATGCAGTGCCCTTGTATTTATGGAGCTTTCTTGGACCTTCCAAAAAGCCCATAGAGGCCACTGCTTGTACAACGGAAAGAAATGTATTTGTATGTATCGCACAGATTTGGCTTTTTACTGTTATCCCCAAATACACATTGTACCAACAAAGGTGACTATTAACGTCGTACATTCAACAATATACAGTCCTTATAAACTGTTGCTACAAATTTAAGACAATGACTCTTCGTAACTGAGTGGTAACAGTTTTGTTGCCCTACATCCAGGAATGCATCTCTGCCTGGGCATTACATAAAAGTTACTTTTCTCATCAGATGAATAAATGAAAGAGAGAAAGTTACGTATTTTGTAATTTGATTAGGTAATTAGGTACACCACGCAAAATACATACGCCACATTAGAACCCGATTCGTTACATTACAGATATTATTATTACTATTATTATAATGTATTTGTTTTGCTCTTTGTAATTGCTATTTGTAATAGTTATAGTAACGGCAGTATTTATTAAGGATTTAGTGTAGGTTTTCGGGCTGTGGAACGAATTAATGGAATTATAATGTATTCTTATGGGAAAATCCTGCTCGACATACGACCATTTCGATTTACGCTGTGTTTTCCCATTGGCAGTGTATCAAATACTTGTTCTCCCCACTGTATATATATGTATATACAGTGCCTTGCAAAAGTATTTGGCCCCCTTGAATCTTGCAACCTTTCGCCACATTTCAGGCTTCAAACATAAAGATATGAAATTTAATTTTTTTGTCAAGAATCAACAACAAGTGGGACACAATCGTGAAGTGGAACAACATTTATTGGATAATTTAAACTTTTTTAACAAATAAAAAACTGAAAAGTGGGGCGTGCAATATTATTCGGCCCCTTTACTTTCAGTGCAGCAAACTCACCCCAGAGGTTCAGTGAGGATCTCTGAATGATCCAATGTTGTCCTAAATGACCGATGATGATAAATAGTATCCACCTGTGTGTAATCAAGTCTCCGTATAAATGCACCTGCTCTGTGATAGTCTCAGGGTTCTGTTTAAAGTGCAGAGAGCATTATGAAAACCAAGGAACACACCAGGCAGGTCCGAGATACTGTTGTGGAGAAGTTTAAAGCCGGATTTGCATACAAAAAGATTTCCCAAGCTTTAAACATCTCAAGGAGCACTGTGCAAGCCATCATATTGAAATGGAAGGAGCATCAGACCACTGCAAATCTACCAAGACCCGGCCGTCCTTCCAAACTTTCTTCTCAAACAAGGAGAAAACTGATCAGAGATGCAGCCAAGAGGCCCATGATCACTCTGGATGAACTGCAGAGATCTACAGCTGAGGTGGGAGAGTCTGTCCATAGGACAACAATCAGTCGTACACTGCGCAAATCTGGCCTTTATGGAAGAGTGGCAAGAAGAAAGCCATTTCTCCAAGATATCCATAAAAAGTCTTGTTTAAAGTTTGCCACAAGCCACCTGGGAGACACAGCAAACATGTGGAAGAAGGTGCTCTGGTCAGATGAAACCAAAATTGAACTTTTTGGCCACAATGCAAAACGATATGTTTGGCGTAAAAGCAACACAGCTCATCACCCTGAACACACCATCCCCACTGTCAAACATGGTGGTGGCAGCATCATGGTTTGGGCCTGCTTTTTTTCAGCAGGGACAGGGAAGATGGTTAAAATTGACGGGAAGATGGATGCAGCCAAATACAGGAACATTCTGGAAGAAAACCTGTTGGTATCTGCACAAGACCTGAGACTGGGACGGAGATTTATCTTCCAACAGGACAATGATCCAAAACATAAAGCCAAATCTACAATGGAATGGTTCAAAAATAAACGTATCCAGGTGTTAGAATGGCCAAGTCAAAGTCCAGACCTGAATCCAATCGAGAATCTGTGGAAAGAGCTGAAGACTGCTGTTCTCCATCCAACCTCACTGAGCTCGAGCTGTTTTGCAAGGAAGAATGGGCAAGAATGTCAGTCTTTCGATGTGCAAAACTGATAGAAACATACCCCAAGCGACTTGCAGCTGTAATTGGAGCAAAAGGTGGCGCTACAAAGTATTAACGCAAGGGGGCCGAATAATATTGCACGCCCCACTTTTCAGTTTTTTATTTGTTAAATAAGTTTAAATTATCCAATAAATTTTGTTCCACTTCACGATTGTGTCCCACTTGTTGTTGATTCTTGACAAAAAATTCAAATTTTATATCTTTATGTTTGAAACCTGAAATGTGGCGAAAGGTTGCAAGGTTCAAGGGGGCCGAATACTTTTGCAAGGCACTGTAATATATGTACCGGTATGCATGTATGTATGCATGTATGTATGCATGCATGCATGCATATATATATATATATGGAGTATGGGGGTAGGTCAGTGATGCTGTGGGGCTGTTTTGCTTCCAAAGGCCCTGGGAACCTTGTTAGGGTGCATGGCATCATGAATGCTTTGAAATACCAGAACATTTTAAATCAAAATCTGTTGCCCTCTGCCCGAAAGCTGAAGATGGGTCGTCACTGGGTCTTTCAGCAAGACAATGACCCTAAACACATGGCCTAATCTACACAGAAATGGTTCACCAGACACAAAATCAAGCTCCTCCCATGGCCATCTCAATCCCCAGACCTCAACCCCATTAAAAACCTGTGGGGTGAGCTGAAGAGGAGAGTACAGAGGAGAGGACCCAGGTCTCTGGATGATTTAGAGAGATTCTTCAAAGAGGAATGGCTGAAGATCCCCCTTTCTGTCTTTTCCCATCTAGTGAAACATTATAGGAGAATATTAGGTGCTGTTTTGTTGGCAAAAGGGGGTTGTACAAAGTATTAACACCAGGGGTGCTAATAATTGTGACACACATTATTTGATGTCAAATAATTATTTCTTTATGTGGGATTTTTTCCCCACTGAATAAATGCACTTGTATTGAAGGTTGGATTTTTCTCTTTTTTTTTCAATTAAGGTCCCATATTATTTAGAAAAAAATATATTAGAAAGCTGAAAAACACATAATTATTATAAATCCAATAATTATGGAGGGCACTGTATATATACATTTTTTTAATTGTAGTCTGTGTACCTTATGTTGTTAGTTCATGCACGCTGACAGTGGAGGGAGCATATGTGTTTGCCATATGAGATGGTCGCTTTGGAGTGAGTTAATCGGCTCTTCCACGCAAACAAGCTGCACGTAGCATCTGGGAATTTATCAGGGCATGTCGCTGCTTAATCCTGCCCTTGTATATCAAGATGCACACCTCTTCCTGGTCTCCTCCGTGCTTCTCTCACAAACATGTTCACCATACATCCAGATGATTGCCTGTAAAGGTTCTACAACCCCAAAGAAAAGTGATCATAATGTATCACGGCTCCTTGAAGATGAACATTCAAAATATATGAATTGGGAGAAAAACTGCAATACCTGGCTGCTCCTCAGAACATGTTTTATCCAGAAGGAAGGATGAAAGAAAATTGTAGTCATTCAACAAATAATTTTCGTTTAGACCGAGAGGAGAGAAAATCTGGTAATTGCGGACCTCAAAGCACCAAGATAAAAAAAAAAAAAAAAAAAAAAAAGCAAAAATAAATTCTATTCTTATAAACGATTAAAATTTGCTGATCTCCAGCATTGCCTAATGTTGCCTACTTTAGATTATATTGCCCTACTTTACTTTTTGGTCGAGTTTGAATGCTGATTGTTTTAAGGGGTCTGTGCTACTATAACCAGTTTGAGTGCTTCAGACTATAAACCACTACTTTTTTCCCCACCGCCTTGAACCCTGCGGATTATTATCCAATGTGACTAATTTACGGATATTTACAGGCTAATGAGCGGGGTTGAAATATCCCATAATACAATGTAGACACCTGCAGTTTATATTTATTGTATAGTTTATTATACTTATATTTATTGACTCCAATATGAACAAATAGTTTTCTTGTAAAATTTGCTGGGTGCAGCTTTTCTAGTAAGGTGCGCCTTTTTAGCACAAATATGTTAAATACGTATCTCTGTCTACTGTGGAATGTTAGAAATTTGCGCTCAATTTTCTAAATTATAATTTTTTTACCCCATACAAGAGCTGTTTTGTAATTCTAAGTGAACCAGTGTGATCTAACATAATGAAGAAGTGCTATACTAGTTCTTAACCAACCAGTTGTCTTGAGTCATGCTCCTCTGCTATCTCGCCCAAGGTAACCCTTGGCAGACTTAACTGTTGCCTGTTGTCTGGTCAGAAAGGTGACATTTGGTCTTTCTGGATTAGAAATCTTGATCCCTTAATAGAGCTTTTGTCTTTCTTGGAATGGCTGCATTCAAATACTGAGTGGCATCAAAAGGAAAGATTTCAATCTCTTGTTGTGTTATTACATAATGGGAAATTCATATGGTATCATTAGTGAAGGCATTATTAGGATTGTGTGGTACTATTATCTATTAATTTTAAATGATAATCTACAGCGAATTACTTGAAAAGCAACATAATAATGTAATCGAATGTTGAACAACTGATGTAGTCTAATCAATATTTGACTGGTGACTATTGAGTATGCGGCGTCATTATTGTGTTTCCTCCACTGATGAGTCTGCTATCTACTTCATAAAAGTAGAAAAGAAAACCATGACACGTGTCCATTGAACGCATAAGTCAGACTTGGAAAAAGCATAAGTACAGGAGAATGATGGTTTCCTGTTGATGTATCCACTGTTTAACATCAATCCTATTCGAGAAAAGAACAGACTGAGGCAGCTAAACTAATAATAGCACTTGATATTTGTTTAGCTTTTTAGTAGAGGTCGACCGATATGGGATTTTTCAAATGAAGATACCAATATTAAAAAAAAAAAAATCATCAGCAGATTGCCGAATTCCAAAGCCGGTAAGCTCCGTAGATTATTACGGAGCCCCTAAGGGGACATGGAAGAAGAAAAAAAAAGACAGATCTGTTTTTTATTTGTTTGTTTGTTTGTTAATTGGGTGATTTTCTTGGTTAATCGATGGCCGATGTTGGAAAAATGTCCTTATATCGGTCTACCTCTACTTTTTAGGCACTCTTAGAACTGCCTTTTTTCTTAGCTACATTACATTTGTTGGTGTTTGTGCCAGACATATCATATACGACATGCTCCTGATACTTTGACTTCAGCTTACCAAATTACTTGGACCCAGTAACCCGTTTTTATATTGGAAAGAAGCTAATAGAGAATAGCTGCAGTGTGGAGGAAAACATTTACAGTTGTTTGCGTGACCAGAGCCACGTTGGAGCAGCCCAATTGGACTCAACAAAGACATTTGATGCTGTGATTCCTGGTGTGAACTTGGGTACACTTAAGCGTATGAGGTGGCGCCAACTCTTTGCCTGAGCCTGCCCGCTCTTTTAAAGCTCTGCTTTCGAGGATTAACCTCGAAGCATCTGTCTTCAAATGCACACTATTCTCAGGACAACTTTGTTCAAGCTCAGACAGAGACTCGCTGCCTTCCTCTGCCGAGGATTTTTTATGAAATTGAACAAATCTGTCTAACGAGAAAGAATTAATTTGGCTTCAAGTTTTATTCCAAAGTGAGGCAAAACTTTCAGAATAACATATTTGAGCTGCAAAGCCTCTATAGTGTTTAGTGACCGCAGCACTTGTTGGACTCTTCTTTTGCCCACTCTGGATTTCAAATTTGAGACACGATTCTGAGACTTCATTCATCTGAAATGAATGTTAGCCTTTGATCTGAAGAATGGGAATAGGCAGTTCTTTTGCACCGAGATCTGATCAAATCTTTACTATAAGGTATGTTTGCTCTAGAAGCAGTGACTGTCTTGTGTCTGTGCAAGTGTGCTTTTTGGGTGTGGATATGGTTGCCTGTAGCTGCCTGTTTTTTTGTTTAGTAAAGAATTTGCCTTTGCCTCTTTAGTTTTAAGCATTGTCACACCGCACATTATTTTGACACAATGATATAGAAAAAAATCTATTATGGGTTTGAGAAAGGTGTCATTTTTTATTTGGTGTATTGATACTTATTAGAGGCGTGCGAAATTTCAGATTCTTAGATTTTTCGCAGTTCGGCCCTGGAAGATTCGAGAGCGATTCACAAACATCCAAATTCCGATTATTGAATTATACCAGGTAAAGCGGAAATAGAACAGTCAGCGCGAAATGAGAGTAAATATCCAACTCATGCCGCTAAAAAAAAAAAAAAAAAAAAAAAAAAAAAAACCTGACTGCGGCCGACAGCCGCTACAAACATCGCCCAGTTGTTATTTGCTACTAACATACGGCAACATACGACTATGGTAGATATCACATATATATAGAACTAAATGTGAAATGACAGACGACGGCGGCGATAGAACACGTACAAAGAACTAGATGCGAAATGACAGACTTGCTAGTAAACAGCCGCCATCTTAAAGCAGTAGACTTCAGTAGAAGGCTCTGTTGTAGCGAACCTAATTACTTTTTATTTAAAATCCCCCTAAATCGGCAAAATCTTGAATTGAATCTATCTGTAAATGATGAAACCGTTTTAAAACTTTGACATGATGAAAGTAGACAGAAGGGAAATTATGGAATAACGGGAGCAATTTTAACAACTTAAAGGGTTGATTCACAACATTAAATTAATTGAATGTAGTTTAAAGCTGCTGATACAGAATGGAGACATGAGTATTTTAGTATTTACTGTTTTAACTGTTAAATTGATACTAAAATAGTAGTTTGGTTTAGCCTGAGAGGATTTTTTTAGGGGGGTTCGCGCATCATTAATCAACTTATTATCGAATCTGAGCCTCTGAAACGTAATCGTAATTGAATCGTTAGGTGCCTAAATATTCCCACCTGTAATACTTATAGTTAATACTTTGTCAAGTTTAATTCGTGTGGATGGCATGACAGTCAAATAGCTTTGTGTATAACATAAGGTGCATGGAGTACTGCCGGGTGTACAAAGTACACTTCTGGTGCTCTTCGGTGTGTGGATCATTGTCGCTTTGGGTATTATGTTTATCAGGAAAAAGACATTGATTTACCTCTCTGCTTTACTGAATTTATGCGAGCGTTAAGTGGCCACTGAACTCTAGGGCCAAGCTACGCACTTTCACAGTACATTTACAAGTGTTTGCTTAACAGTTTCTTTGTGTTTTTATCACAGAGTAAGCTTGGCACCAAGGCAGAACCTCCCACGGATCATCCTCAAAGGAATCTTTCAGGGAGTTAAGGTTGTTCGGGGACCTGACTGGGACTGGGGCAATCAAGACGGTGAGTGGGTCATGATGAGGGTGCTGTTCTTACCCCCAAACTGGCATTGCTGATTTGACTGGCCAAGGCTACCTTGCCTTTTCAAAGCATTTTTTCACCACAACCCATAAAACCTATCTGCAGATCTCAGTAAGCCATGAAAGACGATGTCGACATATTTGCATCTGCTTATTTTGCCAGTCACTTGTGTGTTTGTTGTTCAAATGTGCCTTTCTTCTTCACTAATCTTTGCATCTCAATACACATCTCTTCACACAAGTGTTCATATCATAGATATTTTAGAAATATTAAGGTTTAGAGAAATGTCTTCTCTTTCAGATAAAAGAAGTTGATGTTTCTCGGTCAAAATGGAATGCTCCTTTTCAGAGAAAATTAGAATGTTTACAAGATATTTATTCCTGGTCCTATTATGTCTGAACAAAGCTCTACTTCCAAATCTGGGCTGGATTGAATGAGTCAAAATCTTGTTTTGTTGACTTTGAGATCAATGCTCTTGGGGTTAAGTGAAGTCACTCATCTGTTAGGGATGCTATATGTGATACATGCATACAGTATATTCTTAGCATGCTCAGTAACCCTCCATCCCACCATATAGTCTTTTAGGTCGCTGGTTCAGCTGGTGTGTCCTGAAAGGGCACAGTGGAAGCCTAATGAAAGTGTCGCGAAGTTCACACAAATTATGCGATAGTGAATATTGTCTTTGTGCTTCCTTGAGACATAAGGAATTGTGTTTTGTCTTATCTACACAACATTGAAAGGGATTTAAGTTTTTGTCACACATGGCATATACTGTCATTACGGAACTGCCTTCTATTTTCACCTGCATGATTACTTCTATTTTAATCTATTGCTGACATTTCTTCCCTTTCCAAACAACTCATGTAACAGTGTGGCAGTCAAGCCCTTCCATTTATCTCCTGTTTACAAACACTCTGATTATCTCGTGCCTATTTGTGTTTGCGTGTGTGTAGGCGGGGAGGGTAAGGTGGGTAAAGTAGTGGACATTCGTGGCTGGGATACAGAGTCTGGTCGCAGCGTGGCAAGTGTGACCTGGACTAATGGCACCACCAATGTCTACCGAATGGGGCATAAGGGCAAAGTGGACCTCAAATATGTGTCTGATGGCCAGGGAGGCTTCTACTACAAAGACCACTTGCCAAAACTCGGTAAGGCTGCATCCTCTATTAAGTTTACAAACTCAACAGTCTAGTTTAACTAGTTATGCAAGTGGAAAGAAAAAAAAAAAATCATGTTGTTCTTGGTTATTCTAAAATAAGGCATATTTTACAGAGCTGGCTGGTTTGCCTCTTGTTAATTCTAATTTCTGTGTGTACAGGAGAGCATGCAGAGCTGCAACGCCAGGAGAGTGCTGATGGCCACTCTTTCCAGCAGGGAGATAAGGTCAAATGTCTCTTGGAGGTGGACATTTTGCGACAGATGCAGGAAGGACATGGAGGATGGAATCCCAAAATGGCTGAGGTGACTAATAATCTATAGGACATTGTTTTATTTTCCTATGGAAAAGACTTGTGTGCTGTATCCAGTTCATTGCCATTGACAAAACACGTTAACAAAGAGGATGATTAATGTAATTACTGGTTTCTTTTTGTTAAGACTTTTGTTGTTCCCACTCAGCATTAATTCATTTGAAGTTAAGCACTTCAGTTTTAAAATACTTGCAAAATTCATTAGGGCAAATTCATAGGACACTTCTGTAACTCATTGCCTGCCATTGATGGCGCTGGAAGGGCTGGGAGTTATTAGCTGACAAACCACATTTAAACTCCCCACGTTCTCACTTAAACTCATAAAGCCAATTTCATGGCTGTTATAAATTCCCTTTCCTCCTGTATATGAGAAAAGTCATGCCTTTTTTGTGCCACAATGAAAAATAAATTCATTTGCAGGGGCGCCTCGCTTTTCGCCCTTTTCCTACATGTTGCTGTGGGTCCCTTCACACTGGGCTGCCGCTAGTGTGAAAAGGCCATTACAGTTTATTTTGACAGAGATGCAGTGGGGCAAATAAGTATTTAGTTTAATTGTGCAAGTTCTCCCACTTGAAAATATTAGAGAGGCCTGTAATTGTCAACATGGGTAAACCTCAACCATGAGGGACAGAATGTGAAAAAAAAACAACCAGAAAATCACATTGTTTGATTTTTAAAGAATGTATTTGCAAATCATGGTGGAAAATAAGTATTTGGTCAATAGCAAAAGTTCATCTCAATACTTTGTTATGAACCCTTTGTTGGCAATAACAGAGGCCAAACGTTTTCTGTAACTCTTCACAAGCTTTTCACACACTGTTGCTGGTATTTTGGCCCATTCCTCCATGCAGATGTCCTCTAGAGCAGTGATGTTTTGGGGCTGTCGTTGGGCAACATGGACTTTCAACTCCCTCCACAGATTTTCTATGGGGTTGAGAACTGGAGACTGGCTAAGCCACTCCAGGACCTTGAAATGCTTCTTACGAAGCCACTCCTTTGTTGCCCTGGCTGTGTGTTTGGGATCATTGTCATGCTGAAAGACCCAGCCACGTCTCATCTTCAATGCCCGGCGGATGGAGGGAGATTTTCACTCAAAATCTCTCGATACATGGCCCCATTCATTCTTTCCTTTACACAGATCAGTCGTCCTGTTCCCTTTGCCGAAAAACAGCCCCAAAGCATGATGTTTCCACCCCCATGATTCACAGTGGGTATGGCGTTCTTCGGATGCAATTCAGTATTCTTTCTCCTCCAAACACGAGAACCTGTGTTTCTGCCAAAAAGTTCTATATTGGTTTCAACTGACCTTAACACATTTTCCAGTCCTCTTCTGGATCATCCAAATGCTCTCTAGCGAACCGCAGATGGGCCTGGACGTGTACTGGCTTCAGCAGGGGGACACGTCTGGCAGTGCAGGATTTGAGTCCCTGGCGGCGCATTGTGTTAAGGCCCAAGTACACTGCATGCGTGATCGTTGCGTTTCCGGTCCGACTCCGGTAAAAAATAGCGCCGGAGCCAATCCGTTCCCATTATATCCTATTGTTCAACGTATACCGGCCGCGTCAGTGCTCCGGCTTGACTGCGAACCACCTCCGGCGTGCCGCATGCCCGCCGGATGGTATAGGCTATTTTCTATTTTTGCCGGACACGCATCCGGCAAAATGGGCGGAGCTGGGCCTGGACGTAACAACCCAGGTGCCTAATCACGGTTTAAACACGAGCGAAGATGGATGATGAGCGCTTCATCATGGAGGTGGAAACCCATAAAATCATTTATGATGCAGCAGATCCTTTCTATAAGGACTATATAAAAAAGGAAGCTGCAAGGTGTCCTATTATGTTTGTTTTTCTGTCCTGATCTCATCATGATGCAGTCATGTCTGTCTCTTAATTCGAGATTAACTAAAATATCAATATGCAAAGAAAATATGTGCTCTCTCTCTGCTTCTCTGATGAGTATAGACTCCGCGTGTTTTTCGTTGTTTTAAATGGCACATTATCGCGCGCGATCACGCGAGAGCCCACGGGGGGGACGAGGTTGGCGGACCGCAGCCGTGCAGCAGCCGGTATGATTTGCCTGTTTTTGACGGACTGCGTGGCACGCAGGCAACACTGAACCGGACCGGAACCGCAACGATCACGCATGCAGTGTACTTGGGCCTTTACTGATAGTAGCCTTTGTTACTGTGGTCCAAGCTCTCTGTAGGTCATTCACTAGGTCCCCCCGTGTGGTTCTGGGATTTTTGCTCACCGTTCTTGTTATCATTTTGACGCCACGGGGCGAGATCTTGCATGGAGCCCCAGATCGAGGGAGATTATCAGTGGTCTTGTATGTCTTCCATTTTCTAATAATTGCTCCCACAGTTGATTTCTTTACACCAACCGTTTTACCTATTGCAGATTCAGTCTTCCCAGCCTGGTGCAGGTCTACAATTTTGTCTCTGGTGTCCTTCGACAGCTCTTTGGTCTTGGCCATAGTGGAGTTTGGAGTGTGACTGACTGAGGTTGTGGAGAGGTGTCTTTTATACAGATAATGTGTTAAAACAGGTGCCATTAATACAGGTAACGAGTGGAGCCTCGTTAGACCTCGTTAGAAGTTAGACCTCTTTGACAGCCAGAAATCTTGCTTGTTTGTTGGTGACCAAATACTTATTTTCCACTCTAATTTGGAAATAAATTCTTTAAAAATCAAACAATGTGGTTTTCAGTTTTGTTTTCCACATTCTGTTTCTCATGGTTGAGGTTTACCCATGTTGACAATTACAGGCCTCTCTAATCTTTTCAAGTAGGAGAACTTGCACAATTGGTGGTTGACTAAATACTTATTTGCCCCACTGTATCTGTGAAATTTAATGCACTACTTAACTGCGAATAGCAGCGCTTGATTTACTTTTTTGCTATTCAAAGAGGAATGTAAACAAGTTGTGCTACATCCGTACAGATACTATGGCATAATTACTGCAGGCAGCATTATTCTGCTCAATATTGCACTGGCTTTGAAACTGGAGTAAAGGATAAGTCTCTGATGCCATTAAAAAATATATAATAAAATGATGGCTTACTATTATGCCCTTAGCTTAGATGGAATCTGGTGTTTGTCACAGTGAAAGAAAACAGTACAAGTGCTTGTGGTCCTCACTACTGAAGGGAACATTAAGGTCAAAGGCATGCAGAGGGAGACCCAGGGCCAAACAGCCTCTTTGTGTTTGCAGTACATTTGCCGGATCGGGACTGTTCATAGAATCACTGACCGGGGAGACGTCAGAGTCCAGTACAGCAACAACATCCGCTGGACTTTTCACCCGGGGGCCCTCACCAAGGTACAGATTAGCATTGCAGAAGATTAATACTATAATGCGAACAGTTTGTTGAATCTTTTGTTAGTTTTGAATCTAAAAAAAATCTTCAGTTTTTTTTTTTTTTTTTGTCCCCTAGGTGAACACGTTTGGGGTCGGTGAACTTGTGCGAGTATTAGAGGACATGGATAGTGTCAAGAGACTGCAGGCCGGCCATGGAGAATGGACCGACAGCATGGCTCCCGTACGCTCCTGCTCATGCTACACCAGCATTCATTAGCACTCTAGTCAAATGACCTGGAATGTCTTGATGTTCTCTAAAAGACTGTGAGAACACAGGGGCAAAATATACGATTAGTGAATAATGGCACTCATCGACATTACCTAATATGTTTCCACCAGGTGCTTGGCCAAGTCGGTAAAGTGCTGAAAGTTTATGCAGATGGTGACCTCCGTGTGGCATTTGGGGGCCAGACATGGACATTCAACCCAGCGTGTCTCTCGGCGCAGCCAGTTGAGGTGGATGCAAACCTCATGACGGCTGAGAACCCCAACGAATCTGGAAGTAAGGCCTTTAACAGGACCAAGGGGCTTATCTCAAACACTCCAGCCCATCTTCTCCCTTTTCGTTTATCCATTCATCCTTTCATGTTGCACTTATTTATGTATTCACAGGTTTTCAGTCTTTCACCTTTTAATCTGTGTGTTTGGGATTTATATCTTGAAATAGTGTTCCTCATTGCACGGTCATGATCCTGCATTTTTCTCATCATTGCCAGAGTTCTGTCCTGGTCAAGCTATTTGTTGTGCAAGCATTTGCAGTGTTGTATCTGTGTGTGACATCTTTGCTTGGCTGGGGCATTTTGACTCATTCCTGCAGTTTGTTATCAAACTCAATTTGACAATTCTAAAACATCCTTTTTTCTTTGTGATATCGTTTCAGGCCTCTGGTTTGCTTTTGGACACCATTGCGCAGCATATTGTCAATTGTGGCCTATGAATGAATTCTTCTCTCTTTTCCCATCCCTTCCTGTCTCTGTCACTGCTCAGGTACAGTCATTTCTGTGCTGGAGAAACTGCTGTCTCAGTCTGCGGAGCAGGACAATCCCAGTCGGCTCGTCATTGAGGCAGCACACGGCAGTGCCAATAAAGTCAGAGAGTTGTTGCAAAGGTATCCTGACAAGGTGAGTGAAGAACATTTACATTTTGTTGCATTACAAAATCTATTGTGCGTTGAATGAATATTTTTTTTCTGACTTAAACTGATGTACAATACAGTATGTTCATGAGGTACAGGATACAAGTTCTGGTTATTTCCAAAAACAACCAAATCGTTTATTTGACAAGGTGGTGGTGCACCTTTACACTTTAAAAAAAAAAAATCATTTGGGAAAGATGACCATTTTGACATTACTGGGAAAAAAAGTGATAACTAAAACAATACTTTGAAGAGAAAGAGCTATTCTAGTCAAGGAAAGAAGAAGGTTCAATATAATTCTGCCAGATTACTCTTCATTTTTCTAAAAACCCATAAGTCTGGTCACTCATACACTGCTGGCCAAAAGTATTGGCACCCCTGCAATTCTGTCAAATAATGCTCAATTTCTCCCAGAAAATGATTGCAGTTACAAATGCTTTGGTAGTAATATCTTCATTTGTTTTGCTTGCAATGAAAAAACACAAAAGAGAATGGGGGGAAAAAATAAATTATTATCATTTTACACAAAACTCCAAAATAGGCCGGACAAAGGTATTGGCACCCTTTGGAAAAATCATGTGATGCTTTTTAAAATTGTTTAATTAACAGCACCTGTTACTTACCTGTGCCACATAACAGGTGGTGGCAATAACTAAATCACACTTGCAGCCAGTTAAAATGGATTAAAGTTGACTCAACCTCTGTCCTGTGTCATTGTGTGTACCACATTGAGCATTGAGAAAAGAAAGAAGACCAAAGAACTGTCTGAGGACTTGAGAAGCAAAATTGTGAGGAAGCACGGCCAATTTCAAGGCTACAAGTCCATCTCCAAAGATCTGGATGTTCCTGTGTCTACCGTGCGCAGTGTCATCAATACATGTAAAGCCCATGGCACTGTGGCTAACCTCCCTAGATGTGGATGGAAAAGAAAAATTGATGAGAGATTTCAACGAAAGATTGTACGGATGGTGGATAAAGAACCTCGACTAACATCCAAACAAGTTCAAGCTGTCCTGCAGTCCGAGGGTACAACAGTGTCAACCCGTACTATCCGTCGGCGTCTGAATGAAAAGGGACTCTACCCAGGAAGACCTTACTTCTGACCCAGAGACATAAACCGCTAGGGTGGAGTTTGCCAAAACTTACCTGAGAAAGCCAAAAACTTTTTGGAAGAATGTTCTCTGGTCAGATGAGACAAAACAAGAGCTTTTGGCGAAAGGCACCGACAAAGAGTTCACAGAAAAAGAAAGAAAAACAACCAAGACTTTCAAAGAAAAGAACACGGTCCCACAGTCAAACATGGCAGGGGTTCCCTGATGTTTTGGGGTTTCTTTGCTGCCTCTGGCACTGGACTGCTTGACCGTGTGCATGGGATTATGAAGTCTGAAGACTACCAATAAATTTTGCAGCATAATGTAGAGCCCAGTGTGAGAAAGCTGGGTCTCCCTCAGAGGTCATGGGTCTTCCAGCAGGACAATGACCCATAACACTCTTCAAAAAGCACAAAAAAAAAGTTTTGAGAGAAAGCACTGGAGACTTCTGAAGGGGCCACAATGAGTCCAGACCTGAATTCCATAGAAAACCTGTGGAGAGATATGAAAATGGCAGTTTGGAGAAGGCACCCTTCAAATCTGAGACCTGGAGCAGTTGGCCAAAGAAGAATGGTCTAAAATTCCAGCAGAGCATTGTAAGAAACTCATTGATGGATACTGGAAGCGGGTCTTCGCAGTTATTTTGTGTAAAGGTTGTGCTACCAAGTATTAGGCTGAGGGTGCCAATACTTTTGTTCGGCCCATTTTGGAGTTTCGTGTAAAACGATAATGATTATTTTTTTAATACATTCTCTTTTGTGTTTTTTCATGGCAAGCAAAATAAATTAAGATATTACTACCAAAGCATTTGTAATTGCAATCATTTTCTGGGAGAAATTGAGCATTATCTGACAGAATTGCAGGGGTGCCGATACTTTTGGCCAGCAGTGTATCTCAAGGTACCACTTTAATTATATAAATAATGGAATTTCCCAATTTCAAAATATGTTGGACACATAAGTTACAAGCCAGTTATAATAATTTAACCATGAAACTGTTTTAGATCGGAGCCTCACTCTATATCTGGAGGATAGAGAATATTTCAGGTCTTTGTGACATTTAATCGCTCTGTATCAGAGTGGAACTAGTATCGGGACCTCCTGTGCCCAACAATGCCTTGACCTACATCTCTCTTATGATTTACATGCGACATCAATAACTCTCTAGGTGGTAACGAGCCCACAGGAAAAGACTGCTGCGTTCCTGTGATCCAAATTCATCAATTGTAATTCAAGTTACTATATTGCTAATGACTATAACTAAATTGATTATTAGAGCTATCGAAAATAATTATTAGAGAAACAAGGCAATTGAATAAAATGACATTCTTTGACTAATTTGCTGCCATTACGGCGATATGTTATATCTGCTTTTAAATGGGAGGGTTGGCAGTGATCATTCACTTGCAGTCATAGACAATCCAAGTAGCAGCAGCAAAAATCCCTTTTATCTTGAGAGCAGCGGTATAAACATACATACTAGAGAGAAAGTTTGGTGTCGAAATTTGACTACAAATTTGGTTTCGGGCCAGAAAGTTTTTTTTTTCCCCCACTGAAATAACATTACCGAAACCGGGAATTGTGTTGACGCAAGCAAATAAGTCGCTAGCGTGCTACCGGAAAGGAATAAGTGCGAGATGGCTCAAAATTAAAAGTTTTATTGTCACATACTAAAATGTACATTTTTGGCAGTGAAATGGTTCCATCTATCATCCACATTAAAAGAACACGCAAAAATCAAGATTAAAATATTATGGCGCACGACATTCACTTCCTACTTTTAGATCTTCTTTTTGCCCCCTTTAAGCAGCTGAAAACTACTAGGCTGTCTTTTCAAATTTAAATATTTTTATTTTTGCTGTAAATTTTGGTTGTGGGTAAGCTCTCTTTTCTAACAGTGACTCGACTGCAAGCAAAACTAAAAGGTGTGTTCAGTTGTTACTTGAGAAATGAGTCTCAATGTGATCACTTCATTGAACAGTCGGAAAGTTCAATAAAAGCGAAATAATACAACAGACCAAAATAGTGAAAATGATGTACGGAAGGGATGTCTGTTAATCAATAACTGATTGTTCTTAACATTTTGAACATGCTTTTTATTCTCGTGCAGTGTTTTTCAAACATTGTGCCGCAGCACAGAACTCTGCAGTGTCGCAGTACACAGCGCGCCGTGGCATAGTGTGCCGTGGAAAATTATCCACTTTCACCCAACTTTCAACTGCACACTACACCACGGCACAGCAATCATGTGTGCCGCGGCACAGTGGTTGGAAAACACTGCTCTTGGGGTTTAAGTTAAACATTTACTTTTGTGTTTAATCTAATTTTGTTTTACATTCTTGAAATGTCAGTACCAAATACATATGATCAAATTATTCTTATTATTAATTCATCCAGGGTAAAACACTTTACATATCATAGATACAATCATAAAATTGTCTGATTTTGTCCTGTAAAGATCTTGCCGTGTAAGATGATCATATATTTACTTGTATATCCGCTGGTGTGACAACTACGCTTTGCTCCACTAAACCATTTAGGATTAGGCTCCACACCACGTGTATAAGCAACGTGGTTGCCATTCATGCTGGGATTATTCTTATCCAGAGTAAATTCATCTCGGCCTGTGTTCAGTCCATCTCCAATGACTCTTCAATTGCACATATGCCCCTGGCAGGTGGACATCAAGAACCAGGGTAAGACTGCACTTCAAGTCGCTGCACACCAAGGCCACATGGAGGTGGTGAAGGCCCTGCTCCAGGCCAACAGTGGTATTGAAGTCAAGGATGAAGATGGTGATACGGCATTACACTACACCGCCTTTGGGTGAGGATACAGCTGCTTTTCATCTAAACAAGGTGTTGTCATTCCCTTTTAACCTATTTTTGGGAAATTAAAAAAAAAATACTTACCTAGCAATAATATTAAATTTCGGTACACAACTGCGGACTACATAACCTAAAATGGAATGTCCACATACAGTATGTGGATGACAGGTCTCAATTTCAGTTATTATTTTTTATCATTATTAATCGTTATTTTTTCTGAATATATAGGATTATAAAGTATTAATATGTTTAAAAAAATATGAATAAAAAAAAAAACAAGTCGACTCTGAATATGGCCCCTCAAACCACTATTACAGTTGATAAATGTTATTTTTTTTTGTTTTAGATTTTATGGTATTTAACTCATTGCCTGCCGTTGACAACAATAGACGTCAATTTCATTTAACCTAGGAGGGCTGGTTGTGAATGCACATCTTTCAGTGCGGTCACCTCTCCCAGTCATGTAGCACCACCAGTGGCAACGACTGAGTTAAAATGAGTGCCCTATGAAGATATAAATTTGAATATTTTTGGTATCCATCATTAGTATTATTTGAATTAATTGTTTGCGTGTATCCTTTATTTGCTCAGTAACCAGGCAGAGATTGCACGGCTGCTGTTGAACAAAGGAGCAAATGTTAACCTCCTGAACAACTCCATGTGCACGGCACTCCATATTGCTGTCAACAAGGGCTTCACAGATGTCGTGCGTGTGCTTACAGAACATTCGGCCGATGTCAATCTCCAGGTGAGAGGGTTGTCCATAATGCCATGATAATTCATAAAATTCCTAAATGAAATATTATTGTTGATGAATTGCTGACTTGACTGTCTCAATGCCATAGCCCACTGTGGCTCAGTCATAAATGTTATAAGGGTCTTTTTAAAGCACTTGCACCATTTCACCACCATTTATGGTATTTGACTTCAACCCTATTAAAGTAATTGAGTACAGCTGCCTCTCACTTACCAACAGCATTTTCTTCTGCTTGACTATTTTGGTCACTCGAGTGAAATGTGTCATTGCAGTTTTATGTTTGTTATTTTTTCTGCCCGCCCCCCCCCCCCACCCCACCCCCTTCCTTTAGGATTCCTATGGGGATACACCCCTGCACGATGCCATTGCTAAAGATTTCCATAATATCATCGAGATCCTGGTTGTGGTGCCCAACATTGACTTCACTCAGCAGAACCATAGAGGGTTCAACCTTTTGCACCATGCTGCTCTCAAAGGAAACAAACTGTGAGTAAAGTTCATTCTGCCATAGTGAATATTCTTTTTTGTGCTTTTTCTGCAGTCTTTTTTTTCATATAGCATATATTTCGTATTATTCAAATTTTAAATACAGTGGTACCAATTAGACATGTGCCGGTTACCGGTTTCACGGTTTACCGTGGTGTGAAAACGTCGCGGTTTCAAAACCACTAAAATTTTCCGTCATACCTTAGTACGGTATTCGCTATTTTTCATGTGCCAAAATGCAGCCGAAGTGGCTTGGTGCGGCAGCGCTCACCCTTCCCGTTTGTTGCCGTGAGTGTCAGTAACGCTATTCTGCTAAACAGCCAGCAAACCCAAAAACCAACCCTCGAAACACAAGGCGTACTTTTCTTCAATTTATTGAGCTCTCAAATCGTGGTGAAATATACAAATGAATACATTTAAAACGTTATACAATTGTATTTTTCCACATGTGAGTAGGTTCAACAGGATAGCAGTAGCACCATGAAAAAGGTCGCCAAAAACAAAACATACATTTTCCTTTCAAATTCAATATACAAACTAACTAAAACTTAAAGACGAATGTTAGCCTAGGCTAAGCTGGGAGAGCAGCTTGGTCGACGTTTTATGTCTCACAGCCGCTGAGTGAGAAACAAGCTTGAATGAAGGGAGGAGAAAAAAAAAGGATCGCGTCAAAGATTGCTAATTGCGAAAAGGGGTCTCACTCCTCACTTTTTGTTTTAGATGAAACCTTGAAACCTCAACAATATTTACATTTTAACTAACTTATAAAACTAACTTATACATTTTTAACTAACTTATTAACTTATGAATTCTTTGTTCTTTTTAACACAAAGGCATGACATCATGTAGAAGAGAGTTGACACAGTGGCTGAAAATGGCGAAACTTCAGCTTCTCCCCCTCAAAAAAAGTCATACAGTATATATTTTTAATTTTATTTGGAAGTGTTCTTACTTTTTTATAGCAATTATTTTGTTCTTGCTCTATTATTGAGCAACTTGAGCTCTGGCTGTGGGTATAGTCTAGGATCTATTTATTTTAATTTTATATAAAATATTTATTTTTTGTTAATTTATTTATTTTCACATTAATTTATTTTCACATCATATTCATGTTCCAATTTGCAAATATGTTCTGGAAAAAAAAACCGTTCTATGGAAAAAAGTTTTTTTTTTTTTTTTTTTTTTTTTAAACCCATACATCTCAAAATTTTGGAGCTATAATTGCAATACCGTGATACCGTGAAACCGCGGTATTATTGCTCACGGTTATCGTACCGTCAAAATCTCATACCGGCACATGCCTAGTACCAATACATACCAAGTTATCTGTTCCAGGACCTTGTTTGTAAGTCGAAATGATTGTATGTCGAGCAGGATTT